>NC_056731.1:819514078-819549078 GCF_019279795.1 Protopterus annectens | reverse complement strand
GTTCAGGGATGCTTTAGAAGAACAGATGCTGTGTTTTTTCATATTCCTTTGCTGTTGTTATAATGGGAGTGGAACCTGTAGAAAATATGGAGCTTGTTGATGTAGATTGTAGTACAATGAAAATAAGAAAATGTACCCTTTTCCCCACTGTAGTGCGATCTCGGAGTTAGTATATATAAATAGCGGGGGTGTGGGGGGTGCTGGGGGGTTTGCTTTCAGAGAACTGATAGCTTTCACATCATAATAAACAGTAACCTATATTGAGTCCAGTTTTAATTAATTGCATCATGTGGCTATGCTGATTAGCATATTGCTATACTACATTTGCATCAGCAAAGCCATTCTGGGTATAATGCTTCATGTTTATCATTTCTACATTTCTGAAATAGCTCTTGTAGAAGAAAGGATACTTAAACTCAAATATTTTATATTACTTAACTGACAGTCTGCGAGACTGCAATGATAAACATAATGTGAACCATGAGTGGTTGTAGAATTATTAATATTACCTGTGAATGCAGGCTATCAGCCATACCGCTCAACCTTTGATGGTCCAAAATCATAGGGGGGAGAGGGATCACCAAAAATGTTACCAAAGGGTCCAAAATCATAGCACTTGAAATTTGAGTATACATAAATTTGCACATTCAGGGGATGGGCTCATAAAAATGTAAATCTGACATTTTGATCTTTCATTTCAACACCATTCCCTGAAAACACACAAAAACACATTTCACCATCCATTACAGTTGTATGAATGTGCAGACAACAGACTTCTGCTTGCAATCAAATGAATGAGTAAATACATGCATAAATAGTGGCACAGAAATGTTTTTCAACTTACTGTTGTTAGAATCATAAAATTCATCTCATTTACAAATCCCGTTGCCCTCCAAACCTAGACCACAAATCAAGGGCAGATGTTGGATATTGCTGTTATATACTAAAAAAGTTGTTAGAATAAAAGGTTTTGCATTACAGACCACTTTTTGAAAGATATGATGTCTGCAAGTCACACGCATTTCATTATTTAGTAACTGTAACCCACATAATTTGTCAGAAAACCATACATTTTATAAGGAATAGACCAAAAATGTGAATCAAAATCAAAAACATTCTGCAGAATCATGGACAGCTGAGAATTCTGGCAGATTTCAAAAACAATTCCAGCAGCTGTTTTTAAGGTTTAGGGACAGAGTTAATATAGAGAAAGTCTACAAAGTTAATGATCGGTGCCATCATACCAAGGCAAAGATGCAATTCATAACTGCAGTGAGGAAACTTCACAATTCCAGTGGCAGCATATAAAGTCTTTCACTTATCCATTCACTCTCTACATTTCAGTGTTAACAACTGTAAACATGGCTACACACCAGCTAGCGCTACAAACCGTATTAAGTTCTATGTCTATGCCAGGGATCCATGACTGTAGTGCATGCAAGTTAGACTTTATAGGGATGCTTATTTTTGCTTAAAGTCAGTTCTGAAACAAATTCAGCAAACATGAAAGGAAGAAATGCAATTTTTGTGCCTGAAACGTATCCTACAGCAAACAAAAAGTTGCAGGGAATGCATGGTTTTGGCTTCTTTTTATCAAAAATGTGATTATGTCCCTTTATTTCATAAATATGTAACTGACTGTACTGACTGTTCTAGGACTGATAAAATGATCTTTATTTTCATACCTGTGCACTAAATTAAGAGTGCTATAATACCTTCAAACTATTACTGATATGTAAATGATGCTACTAATACCACCTATAACACACACACACACACACACACACACACACACACACACACACACACACACACACATATATATATATATATATATATATATATATATATATATATATATATCAATAGATATGTATATACCCACATGCACATCTACATAAATATATATGTATATATATATATATATATATATATATATATATATATAGAGAGAGAGAGAGACAGATCGATAGATATAGATATATGGGTCTACTGAATTACATCAAATCTATTGTTTGGTTGATATCTATTAATGGTTCTACGAGTGAGCCAGTAAAAGAGTAGAAACTGGAGCCATCTATGGACATAATGGATCAAAGGAATGCAGGTGAAATCAAAACACAATGCTGGAATGTTCTGCCAAAGTAGAGCAGTTGAGAGGTATTCTACAAACAAACTCAGTTCACCTTTTTAATTCATTTTTTTTATTCACTACTGCTAACTTGTATTAATACACTATACCTTAACAAAAGGATGCAAGGTTTGAACAACATGTCCTACATGGACCAACTCAAAGCCCTGTCACTATATTGAGTATCCTACAGACTGCTGAGACTTGCTCTGTATCTGGCATACAAGGCATCCTCTAACCCATTACTGATTTATTCACTGCAGATCAGCAAGTCAAATGGCATCAGAAATACTCAGTCTAGGGATCTAAACCTCTTCTGCAACAACAACAGAATTGTTTGGTGGAGCAGGTATATTTCACAGAGGATACCTCTGCTATGCAACAGACTTCCCATCCACATAAAACAAGGTTCACCCCTGTCCATATTCAAGCTCAACTTGGATCTGTGGATGAGAAACAGAAAATTTATCCCAGAACTGCACCCTTTGCTACTAATTTAAAGATGCATCTCCTAAATGCTTTATCCCGTGCATGGGTCTCTCCTTTCCATATATCCTCCTCCAGATTTCCAGAGCATCTTACCAGATATTTTGTGCAGAGGTACACTCCCAGAATACATGTTATATGCCTACCACTGCTGACAAGCATCTCCAGTGTCTTGAGTCTGTTTTCTTCCCCAGCTTATATCATGTATTTTTGGTGTGAGTTACCATCTGTATGAGACTGTTATTATCTGATCTCCCACCCAATGCAATATCTGTATCCCTGATGTTACTTGGAAGACTTTTTGCCATTCAGCTTCCCTCGTCTGCCACCTCCTTCATTCTACCATTATTTCCATATCTCTTTCTTTGCAGCTTCCTGCTTCATGACAAAACTATTTTCAAATCATTTTGCTGTGGAGGCAAAACCAAATTATTCAGGCTTCTAGATCAAATACAGAAGTATGGAAAGGATTAAATAAGGGCTGATAATGCAACTACTGTATAAACTAGATATCCATGAAGGTAACATGTTTCCTGTTTGCAACATCCCTTAGGAATTATTTAAACTGGAAAGACAATATCCAGAACTGGGAGATGGATGCAGTGCACATGATTAGGTATAAAGCATCAATGCTTTACAAATATAAAAATCTGCCTTCTGGATGATAGAGTCTTGATTTAGCCTTATTGTTAGCAATCATAGCTTCACTGAATTTGGTCAATCAAACCTTTATTGCAGAACAGATGTAATATAAAACAGTATGTAAAGTTAATGGCCTAACTTTGAGGATCATCACTGATGGGTCCTTGTTTAGGCATTTTGTCTTTACTAAACAGACCTCTACATCTTTCACAGTAAATTATTGCATTCATGTATGTCTTTGAACCTCTTCAATGCATGCTGATACACAATATAGTGGCTTTATAAAAGCATGTTCAAGAGCCTTCCAGCAGTTTTTTGCTGCTGATATCTCAGCTCATTTGTTCCCATTACTGGAAAATATCCTCTGACTATGCAGTATGACAAATGTATTTGAAGCTATCAGATCATCAGCAAATTTACCCTGTAACTATATACACACTCTCAGTTAAGAGACCAGTGCTGATAACTGGCACAGGTGCCAGAGGTTCAGCATAGCTAACAAGCATCAAGGTAGGGAGAAGCTGGTTGTGCACTTCATGAAGATAATATCACTGTAAACTTCCAGGTGCTATAATAGATGACAACCTCAAATATGAGCTGCATAAACTGCATACTATTAAATCTACACACCAGAAACTAGGCTCCCTTTACAGGATCAGTGGATTCCTTATAGATGCTTCAAGAAAAACTCTAGCCACCACCTTCTTACTGCCAACTCTTTTATATGCTGCTCCTATCCTAACAAACTTAAACAATACTCAAAGAAAGAAACTTGCCTCCTACTGCAATAAAATTGCTAAATTTGCCACTAGTCTCCTTCATAGGACTCACCATTGTCATAGCTTAAAGCAATTAAACTGGCTTGAACTGCACAACTGTCTAACATAGTCACAGCTAATTACAACACACAAACTCATTCATCATTTAGAAAAATGCTCTGCACTAAAAAAACTTTTACTGACATTCTGTCTTGCAAGGGACCTCTGTTCTATTAATAAATTCTTACTGCTCACAAATAAGTCAAATAATGTTGCAGGTGACATACTCTACTTCCAGTACATTGATAAACTCTGGCATGGTATCCCAACACAAATAGAAGTCTCTGTCAAACTCAATAGTTTTAAACCACTGCTTAAACAACATCTTAACCAGTCCTGGTCCTGCACATGCTCATCACCTGGTTAAGACATTGGTGCTCACTGTATGATACTCTCCAAATACTGTCCTTAAATAGAATACTTTCAACTCGTAAAGTAAAATGTATGTTACATCTGATTTTCAGAATGGCACTTGCCACTGACATGAGGTAAAATGACTGGGAATATGTGCACTTATAGACATTGCACATTTTATTGTGATTTAAAACAATACCTGTGTTTGGATATCCCCAAATGTGAAATTTTGCTAATAAAAATATTGAATCATGAATGGAGATGAGGAAATATTAGTAAAAAGTCCATGAAGGAGGAACTTCCCAATCAACAAATAATAAAGAAAGAACATATATATATTTTCATAAGCCACTGAAATAATATTTCTTTACTTAGTTTTAGGTAACGTATTGAACATGTAGCTGGACTGGCTGAGAAAGGTTCTTTTTGCAGCCATAATGTAGTCAAAGGTAAGTTCAAAATGAAAGAATGAAACTCACAGGAGTAACAGAGCAGATAGTTATGACAGTCTATCACAAATACAAATAATAGAATGCAAGGCAATTACTCCAGCCAGCATATATGAAATAAATGCAACTACTATAAAGAGGTGAACATATGTATTTCTATGACTCTTTACCCACACTGGCAGCAGAATTATATAAAAAACACAGGTTTATTTTTAAAGATGAACTAAAAACAGCCCACTTTACCTTTGAACAGTTAATCTCAGAATTATTGAAATTATTTACACAGTAATTTAGATGCACATTTTTAGTCTTTAATGGTAACTCCACAAATTTTATTCCAAACAGACTCAGAGCACAAAGCCCTTCCAGCAACCTGGTCATAGGTTACAGTTCACAGGTACACGCCACAGGCAGGCCTTCATTCAAGTTTTCACAAAATCTTCACCTGATCTTCCTCCAGGCTACATCCAATATAGGTTCTGAATGGACTTTCCAATCAAAGAAGATTGAATCTTCAGATAGAGTTTTTCAAGTAACTAATTAATTTCCAGAGTTCTTCTTTTTTAGGCTACATCCTTTCATGCCACACTTATAAGCAAATGATTTCCATTATTTTATTTAATGCAAACAATTACCTTATTAGTTATTACTAGGATTATAAAGGCATACGTGGGTGAATTCCACATTTTCCACAATGCATTATAGTGTGTTTATATATATATATATATATATATATATATATATATATATATATATATATATATATATATATATAGATAGATATCTATATATAGATATATATATATATATATATATATATATATGGAGAGAAAGAGGGAAAAACACATATAGATATAAGGTGGTGCACAGTTCCAAACATTAGAAAGTTGGTGCCATACCTTTCATCTTATGGGAATTATAAATCATGGTATTGCCTTTTATAAAAATCATAGCAAAAGGTCAGACAGAGGACAATGTTCTTATTTTTTATAACAGAGGCTCTTTATATATAAGACCCTACATAGTTCTTGGTAGTGAATCTTTGTGTAGACTGGTATTATTTTTTTTAATAAAGTATGTACCCATAAACAGTTCTGACTTTAGGAGGAACATCATAAATCTAAGAGTAATAAGGCTAATTCTAAGGGCCAAAATCATAGTGCTATGCCAAAATCACAGCAGTTGAGAGGTATGGTTGGTACATGGTTTATGTAGTCACCAGAACAAAACTTCTGCAGACAGGGAATATTTAATATATATTAACATCATCAATGCAATCAAATTGTACTGACAAAGCTATAAGCAAGACAAGTCAGCTTTGTTTTAGGAAGTTGTCCATAAAATAAAAGTATACATAATAAATGCATACTGGTTGCTGAAGTTTTGTTTTAGTGAATCTTTCTCTCCCTGTAGATGTTTATATCTATGTGGACACACACACACACACACACACACACACACACACACACACACACACACGCAGCATGCATGCACACACACACACACACACACACACACACACACACACACACACACACACACACACACACACACACGGAGTATGAGGTTCAGAACATTAAGCCTTGCATTGGATGATTAGCACATTTAGTGAGAGAAGGAAGGATTTGAAGAAATATAAATTTGCATTTGTGGTTTCTTAACAAGTGATCAAGATTATCACAAGTCAATATCCAGGTTGTAAGAATAGACCTACAAGAGGTAAACAGATGCCAGACTGTAGACAAACAATTGGAGCAAGACTCACCATTCTACTGATACTGTCATTAACACCTTAATCTCATTTAGAGCAATCTGAAATCTCTTAATATTATTAAAGTTGGCAACAATAAACTGGAGGGAGTTATTCAATCGGGAGAATCATTACATTTGTACTCAATGCAAATCTGGATCCTTTGCTGTGAAATAAACAATTCTTTGAGAGGTTGCTAGATGAGAAAAAAATTATCCTTAGTCTAATAAGATGGGTTGATAAAGAGAAAGACCATTTGTTATCAAGACTGACTACCAATATTTATATTATCTGACTGTTTCATTTCATATATTTAATGGAGAGACTCCCCCACTAGTAGATACATTTCAGATCATTTTTCTTATCCTATAAACCATTATGTACTTTATTTTACTTTATTCAGCGCCCAGCCCATTTTTAAGAACCACCTGTAAACAGTGTTTACATCATATATGAAGCTGTGACTAATCAGGGAATGCAAGACATTTGGTTGAATAATGGCCACTGAGTCCAAAGAGAACAAGCTGCAGATTACAGCAACAAAAGGATATATATGTTTATATAAATTGTTTACTAGACTTTTTATTTATGGGGGTCAAAAGAAGATGACAAGGCAAAACGATGCAGAGCATTTGGGAAGGGTTTTATTTTAGTTTATGTACTATTTCTTAACTGGGTAGGATGTCTGTTTCAAGGATCCTTTTCAGCCATGACATGATCTAAAATATCAGTAACAACTTTGGGCAAATATATAATCAGTACATTATATAGTACAGTATAGCAACAATCAGAGACACACAAATACAAATGACTATAACCATGCAAACTGCTAGAAAAGCAGACTAGCAACAGATCTGGTAAACCAATGTTTCAGCTGTATGATATTCATATCACATGACAGTGTCATATTACAGATCTCAGCTATGAAACAATCCCTTTAAATAAGGCTAGTATCACACAAAGTTCTTACTCATTTAACTAATGTAGGCTGCGGTGGTGCAGCGGTTAGCATTGTCGTCTCACAGCAAGAAGTTCTCCTGTTCTATTCTCAGTTGGAGCACCTTCTGTGTGGAGTCTGCATGTCCTCCCCATGGTCGAATGACATTAAAGACATGCAGGTAGGTGCGAGCATGAATGGGTGTGCCTTCTTTGAAGGTTGGGCATCAGGCTGGCAACTTGGCACCATAAAAATCCACTGCCAATCATTAGCGGACTGGAGTTCTGCTGTGGTGACCCCTAACTGGGAAAAGCTGAAAAGACATTACTTTAGAGCACTGGCCAAAATCACAAAAAACAGTTGCAGCTTTAGACTTCCTTGAGGTGTTCCCTGAGTTCCATCCTGAAAGCACTTTGATATTTGGTGATGCTGGATGCCTTGAGAAAGCAGTTTGCAAAACTTGTACAACTTTGAAGAATGCTCTCTTCATCAATGCATCTGTGCAGACCTAATGGTGGTTGAAATGCAAATGACAAACTTAAGGATGATCTAAGTATGGATGGCTTTATGCTGTATACCAGCTGTAGATCTCAAGTAAGAAAATATTTTTATGTCCACCATGTCCAAGACTACACTGAATTGTCTTTCCATACTCTTCTGACTGATTGGGAGGATTTTGCTTCCCCCCTGCCTTGTCTATCATTATTTTTTTTGTTTGTTTGTTTGTTTCCAGGATCTTTGCAATGAAGTAGCATAGTTCTTTTGCAGATAAGGTATCCAGGACAAGGAAATTCTCTGTCATGTATTTATCCTTTGGGCCTTCCAGTGTTCCTTCTGATGAGATTGCTGATTTCTGCTCAGAGGATGTTTAGCTATGCTAAGTAGGATGAGCTCATGAAATTTGATTTATCTATACATCCAGCTCTTTATGGTTTGGAACTTTTCCCTTCAAGGCTGTTTTACTTCTGCCTTGAGTCTGTGGGTCTAATTATGTTTTAGACTGTGAGATTCTTTTGATTAGAGGAGATCTTCTATATCTCTTTAAAAAAGGCACTGGTCACTGTCCTTCTTACAAAGTCATTGCTGGATCTTAAATGCTTGGAAAATTAGCACACTGTATCGATTTTTTGTTTAGTGGACAGTTATTGAGATGGTTTGTCCTCAGATTTATTCCTCTCTACCCTCTCATGACCTCTTAGATCCCTATCAGTCCTATTTCAGATCTATGGACAGTATTAAGACAGCACTCATTTGAGTAATGACTTCCTCCTGATGGTGGGACATTAATGTTTATATTCAGTCCTAGTCCTACTTGATATTTCAGAATCTTTTTATAAAATGGACCTTGGGACCTTTATTAACCAGATAGATTAGAACTGTCATTTTACTGGCATTGCTCTTGCTGGTTTAAGTCTTACCTGTAGGAACTTTCCCAAAGAGTGTTTTTGGCTTAACTCTACTACTACTACTTTGTAGTATGGGATACCACCTGATTCCAGCCTGACTTCTTTCTTGTTCATGGCCTGCATGTTGGCACATCTGGAGAGCATTACAAGAAGGAATATATACTAACACACCCATGCTGATGATATGTGTTAACACATAATATCTATCAATCCTTTTCCTTTACTAAGGAATTTGTGCCTGAGATTTCTACCCTTTATTACTTATATGTTTCCCCTTGAAACTTCAGTATAAGAGCTCTACTCCAAAAATTGGAATCCTTTCTGTCAGTAAAGGTGTCAGTAGAGACCGGACCATCAGGTTAATTTCCAAGTAGGGGTTTAAACTTGGTAGTTTTGTGCTGTTCCACTTCTTTGATCAGTTTTCCCAATAGAGAAACAGGGTAACTTCTCTCAAGAAACACGCCCTTAGCTTTATTAATCTCCTTTAAATAAAGGGCATCATTAGAGATCATGTGGGACAACCTACCTAACTGTCCATTCACTAATCCAGCCTTCTGTTTGTAAGGTTGAGAACTTGTGTAGTGGAAATACATGGAAATTCTCTGACATGTATTTGACCTTTGGGCAAAGGGGCAACATATGAGGTCTCCAATATCATTTGTAACAACTGGAGCATTTATAAAACCAATCAGGATGTTTTTAGTAATTTGGGGGTTTTCATCTCTAAAACATGTACAAATTTAAAGAACATTCTGGAGAAAGGTTTTTAAGTACTTGTCATGAGAATGCTAGTGACAAAAAAGGGCCTACCATGTGTGGGAGATGTGTTTACTGTGCCTACACATTTGAAGGAGATACTTTATCTTTGAATAACACTCTGTTAGACAAGGTTCAGTTTTGTTGGGGAATTGTAACATGAACAGTTATTTACTTAGCAAAATGTGATTCCTGTTCTGCATTTTAGATTAGTAAGACTGAAAGGGCTCTCAGAAAAAAATTATGAACATTTATATGACATGAGAACAAAAAAAAAATGTGTTGTGCAAACATTCTTTGTCATGCAGACTGTTCAAGAAGTTTTCATTCAAGGTTCTTGATACTACCGAGCCCAGTTTGAAGGGAGGTGCTTAGGAAACTAGCCTGGATTACAGAGAATTTTATTGACAGATCAGTCTAGATGCCACCCACCAACCTGGCATTAATGATTGTATTTCCATCTACTCTATTTTAGAATTGAGGGCTACTAAATTTTCATTATCAGTGGCTATATGTCTTCCAATATGATTTTTCAACTTTTATATTTTTGCTCTTACACATATTTTACATACATTTTTTACTGCCGCAGGGTACACGTGTTCTGTTTGGTTTATTTTTATTGTAGCACTGAGTCAGTTTATTAGTTCACAGTGTAAGTGTGTCTCTAAATGAACTTGTGACAACTTAGTATTTAAACCAGTAGGGGAGTTTTTATTCTATTCTGTTGAAGTTTGTTGTAATTGTGAACCAATTAAAAGAGCTTAATATCTTATAGAGATTTTGCTGATTTTATTGCATCTAATTTTATTGATTAAAGTTTATTCGACTTTATTTTCAGCCTTCTTCATTATATGATTCCATTTTGTGGCTGTTACTGAGATTTAGTACACTCTAGGCTTCTGAGTCGCATGATTTTGTTTTACTGGTTTCATTCGCATTTGAGGTTGCCTCTTGTTCATTGTGGTTCTTAATTTCCTTAGCTCAACCCAACAAATTCCAAGGCCATCTGTTTTCATGTCACTGTTCCTCTATTGCATCTTTCTCTGCTTTCATCCTTCACAACTTATGAGGCAATAGGCTGGAATATGTCTCATGGTTCTTGATGACAGGCTTATATTTCAGGAGATGGTGATGGCTGTCATTAAGACTTCTGATCTCCCTATGAAGAATATAGCTTATATCAAAAAATGACACTTTTTTTGGACTTAACAATAGTGATCCATGCACTGGTCACCCCATGAACGCATCACAATAACACATATGGAATGTTCAATGGTAACTTGGCATGCCTACAGTTAGTGTGTATAATTCTGCAGCTAGGCTCATGAATGGATCTTATCTAGCTCGGTTGGCCCAGAGGTAAAGCCCTGACAACTACCCAGGTAACCTCCTGGAGCTAGCAGGAAAGATGATGAAAGAAGGGGCTGAGCCCATTCATTGAGATGAAAGAAGGGATGTGTGTCTTGGAGAAGATACATTATACCACTTCCTTGTAGAATTCAGGCAACTATGCAAAGTTGCCTAATGGTGGAGACAGGGATATCTTAGGCTTACACTGTTCATGGGAGTGAGCAGTAGTTTTGTACCACATCATCCATACATCCCCCACATGTATGCTTACTAGACATAGATCAATGTATGTACCTTTAATAAGAAGCTATCCAAGGGCTTGCACAAATGTATAAATACTGAGCACGTGCAAGCTAGACTGCCATTTTGTAGTAAGCAGTTAAGATGTAAGCATGTATGTATGTATGTAAGGTCTGTCTGTTAACTAGTTCATTCATATTTAATGATGATACTATCCATCCTGATGTGTTTCTATGTATTAAAGCATCTAAACAAAAAAACCCAGCCTTGTTGTCATATGTATTAGAGACAAATGGACAACATGGTGTCAGAAGTGGCATGTCTAAAGGACAAGGAGTCAGAACTGGCATACAATAAGGGCATGAAGTTAGAAGACAGCTTAGGTAAAATGACTAGAGGCACTTGCTTAGAGTTGGTGGAATATAGATGAGCCAATCATCCCTAAAATATGCAAACTTTGCAAAACATGTCAGAAGTGAATTTCAAGTATTAAGACTTGTTCAGCACAATTTCTTTTCATACAGGTTCATAGGTTCATAGGTCTTTACTAGGCTAACAACCACAAGGGCCTTTTTAAACCTAGCCATGAATCCCAAATCTCTGACAAGTTTTGATAACCCTTGATAAGTATAAGCTTGGGCCTGGGAGATGAGCCATTTACAGGTTATCTGTGCCTATTAGAGACATAGGTGGCACACCAGGGATGAATTACCGGTTTCCCATCCAATTGTCAAAGTTGCACTTGAATTGGGTTAGGGAGGAGATATGCTTCACATGGATGGAGAGCCTGTTCCACAGACAGGGTAGTCTCTGGGATACATACCTATCTCTCTCGCAGGTCCTATTTATATCACAGGCAAGGTTTAAGTCTTTAGAATGGGTAATTCTGCTTCTGTTTGTTTTGTGGATATGCAGGAGATCCATCAGACTGGGGTCTGACAATGCTTTGTATGCCAGGCATAGATCTCCCCTCAAAAGCATGTAAGACACAAAATACAAGGATAGGGCCTTGAGGCGGTCTGCACAGGACATACTACTTATGCCCTGTATTCTTTTAGTGAGGAACCTCTGAGGATATTCCAGTTATTGGATATGCCTGGTTAGGTACATACCAAAGGGTGCATTGTACTCAATGACAAGTCTGATGAATGGCAAATACAGTGGAACAATGACCTCTTTGGCTCTAGATGCCATTCCTTTATAATATGAAACCAGGCATAAAGAACATTCTAAATTATTTCGCATAAACTGATATGTACGATATTGATAAAAATATTTGAATTACTACAGAAAAGGTTTGAAATAAAGTCCAAATTGCATAAAATGAATAAAATAAAGGGAACTGACCACATTTTTGCAAAGCATGTATTTTTCATATTAAACAAAGGTATCTAAGTTATCAAAAGTGTATAAAGTGTTCACATGTTTGTGCAGTGTTACAGTAACGCTATTTCACAAAGTACAGCCATTACAAGGCATATTTTGCAAAGTACACCATTACATATTTTGCTAAGTACAGTTTTTTGAAGAGTTTATTATGCATTTGTGTATTGCTACAAGCTCACAAAACTGTTTGTTTGTACATAATTACAAGGGCCATATTTTCATTGTGTGTCTATGTGTATACTTTGTGGGCATGGCAGATGAATTTCTAAAACCCAGTGCACTTGTGTTTGATAGTAATATTGCTGAGGACTGGCAAGTGTTTGAGCAAGAGTATGACATTTTCATACAGGCTGCATTTTCTGATAAAGATGACCATGCAAAGACATTTATTCTGCTTAATGTCTGGCTCAGAAGCCATAGAAAGGGAACAGTCATTTGTGTATGCACCTGCTATCTATACAGGAGAGGGGGAAACGGCCATATTGTTGTACAGGCTGACTCAAGGGAGGACCCAGAGAGCTTAAAATGTAAATTTAGGGAAATTTGTTACCCTCAGGCAAATGTTACAATGGAAAGACACTTATTTTATATACGGGATAGCCTGGTGAAACTTTTGCAGCATATATAACTGACCTGAAAAATAAAACTAAAATGTGCAGATTTGGTGACTTAAGGGATGAATTGATATAGGACAGACTTGTGTGTGGTATAAAGGATGATGCTGTGAGAAAGATTTTGCTTCATGACAGTGATTTAACTTTGAATAAGGCCATTGAGATTTGTCAGATATACAAGCTTACAGAAATGCACACAAATATGCTTACAAACGAGAACAACTCTAGAAGGCACAGTGATAGAGCTTGTGTTGATAGTATCCAGCACATTATTAAAAGATACAGGCCCAAGCACATGGCAGCAACTTCCAGACTTCATACAGTTTCAGTGAAGCATAAGAGTGAGTCAGCAAATTCAAAGCATAGGCCCCAACCCAGTTTCATTGCCAATTATTGTAATTGTGGTGGAAGTCATGAATCTAAAAGGGAAAAATGTTTAGCTTTTGGTCAACAATGCCACAAATGCAATATATGGAATCATCTCAAAACGTTTTGTAAATGAAAACGCCCACATTCTTTTTTTAAAAGGGAACATTTTAAGAAATAATTTGATCAGTTAGACATAGGCAGTTCTACTCTTTATGTTGATGTTGTGTCAGTGCTTCATGAAATGGTGAATGCAGTAGATTTAAATGCAAAGAATGAAGTGTATTTTGTACTATTGGGATAAATGGCAAACCCAAAGAGCTCAAAGTTGATACAGGTTCCAAGTACAATGTTATGTCAGCAGAAACATTTGCCAGAGTGTGTAAAGGTGAAAGGCTTGATTTGGCAGGTGCGCAAAGCTTATTGTTTATGGAGGTGAAGAAATTCAAACCGAAGGCTCAGTATTGTTTTCATGTTACTCTGTTGGGAGAGGTTATGACTTGTTATTTTATGCGGTCAAGAGGCAAATCTAGTCATTATTAGGGATCAGAGACAGTTTGAAAATGGGACTGCTTTCATTTAATAAGGAAGCCCACCATGTAAATTTAAAAGACCACTACTCTAATTTTGCCAGTACATTTTTCTACCTATGCTGATCTGTTCCAAGACAAACTAAGCAAACTTCCAGTTGTGTACTCCATGAAGTTAGACCCAGAGGTCAGTCCAGTTATCAGGCCAGCATGTAAAGTTTCAATAGCCATGCAGGACAAAGTCAAAGCTGAGTTAGATAAAATGATGCAACAAGGTGTGATTTGTCCAGTTGAAGCTCCAACTGAATGGTGGTAGCTCATAAGAAAAGCTCAGATGACATCAGAATATGTATTGACCCATGAGATTTGAACAAAGCATTAAAAAGACCTCATCATCCAATGTGCACAATCGAAGAAGTTGCAGCCTTGATGCCAAATGCCACTATTTTTTCTGTCTTAGATGCAGAGTTCATTTTGGCAAATTCAGCTTGACAAGAAATCATCATTGTGAGCTACTTTTAGTACTCCATTTGGCAGGAACAGATTTTTGAGGATGCCATTTGGGATAAATTCTGCAAGTGAAATCTTTCAATGAGCAATGGAGAAATATTTTTCTGGGTTTCATTGCGCTATTATAGTAGATGACATACTGGTAGGAGGTCGTGATGAAGCAGAACATGACAGAAACCTCAGAAAAGTTCTAGAAAGAGCACATCAAGTGAATTTTAAGCTCATTGCATAGAAATGCAAGTTCAAGGTATGAGAAGTTACTTATGTTAGTCATTTATTTACAAGTACAGGCCTACAACCAGACCTTTTAAAATAAACAGCCATTCTTGACATGCCAGCACCAGACAATGTTCAAGCCTTGCAACATTTTCTTGGCATGGTCAACTACCTAGGGAAATTAATTCCAGACTTGAGCCAACTTTCAGCACCACTCAGAGAGCTGACACATTAAGATGTATCCTGTTCTTGGTTAGAGCAACACCAAAGAGCATTTGAAGTCCTGAAACACAGAATTGCTAGTCCACCAACACTCAAATACTATGATTTTCACAAGCCATTAACACTTTCTTGTGATGCTTTGAAATTTGGTCTAGGAGCAGTCATTCTACAAGAGGATCAACTAGTTGTCTGTGCATCAAGAACACTTACCCAAACTGAGATGCAGTATGCCCAGATAGAGAAAGAGGTTTTGGCAATTGTGTTTGCATGTTCAAAGTTCCATGATTATGTTTATGGTAGACCTATCCAGATCAAAGCAGGCCACTAACCTTTAGTCACTATCTTGAGAAAGTCTATGCATTGAGCTCTAGCTGTACTGCAAAGTATGATTCTGAGATTGCAAAAGTACAATTTCAATCTTGCCTACAAGAAAGGAAAAGTTCTTTTTCTTGCTGATATATTATCCAGATCTCCCCGAAACACCACAGAACAGCATAAGAATCAGAACCTTGATTTTGAAGTCATGGATGTGAGATGTTTTTCTTCCACACATCTTGATGAGCTGTGTGATTACACAGCCACAGATCCAGTTTTACAGAGGCTCAACCACTTTATCAGTCCTGGATGGCTGTCAAAGCAATCTAGTTTACCTCAAGAAGTGCAATCTTATTTTACACGCAGAGATGAGATTTTGGCTGACAAAGGTATCATTATGAAAGGTCTGAAAGTAATTGTCCCAAAGTCTTTTCAACCTGAGTACATTACTAACTTGCATCGTGGTCACCCAGGAACCAACTCTACAAAAAGAAGGATGAGAGAAGTACTATTTTGTCCTTTTATGTCACAAGACATTGAGAGAGCACTTTCATCCTGTTCATTGCATAATAGTACAAAGCCACATCAACACAAACAACCACTTCAACTTAGCCAGATTCCAGAACTACCTTAGTTGACAGTAGCCACTGGTATCTTTGAGTAGAATGGTCAACATTATTTGGTGTTAGTAGACTCTTACTCCAGTTGGTTTGAGACTGACCTACTTCAAACCTAGCATCCAGTACTGTCATTACTAAGATGAAACATCATTTTGCAGTCCACGGTAGTCCACACAAAGTTATTTCTGACAATGGCACACAGTTTACCAGCCAACAGTTCAAAAGATTTGCTGAAGAATGGGACTTTACTCATGTCACAAGTGGTTCAATGTACTCACTGCCAAATGGTTTGGTGGAACGTGCAGTTCAAAGTGCAAAACAGTTACTAGAGAAGTCACACTGAGATAACAGTGATGTTTTCCTGAATCTCTCAAATCTTAGAAATGTTCCTCGTGATAAACATCTTAGTTCACCTCCTCAGAGACTTCTATCAAGACAGACCAGAACCACATTACCAATCAGTAGTCAATTGTTGGTTCCATGTGTCAGGACAATAGAACAGTAAAAACCAATCTGTTGAAGAAACACCTATCCCAGAAGTCTAACTATGATAAAACCAGTAAACCACTCAATCCATTATGAGAAGGAGAAGTGGTAAGGATGCAAATGTCCAACAGTTGTAATCAGATTGGTGTCATGAAGAATATTAGTCCAGAGCCAAGACTGAACATTGTAGAATGAGAAGAAGCAGTTTTTAGGTGGAATCTGAAGCATTTGAGACCAGTGTCTGAGCCTATACCACAGCACATAGCCTGTGATAAAGACTCCATATCTCAAAGTGAGTTTTCATGTGTTCCAATTCCAAAGGAAGTTCCAGAGAACATTCCCATTCCTATGATGAATCCAGAAGATCCTGATATGAGTTGTGCACCACAGACTGTCACTGTTGCTACATTTGGTCCATATTGTTATATTACAGGATATGGTCACATTTCTAAACCTTGTAGCAGATACGAAGCAACTCAGACATAAACATTGTGATTTGTTTCCAATGTATATATCAATGCATGTCTATCTCTGATATTGTTTTGTATAAAGGGCAATCTTTTTAAGAGGGAGGATGTAGATCAGTGTGCATGCGTATATACTTTTAAGAAGGTATCAAAGGGCTTGCATAGGTGTATAAATACTGAGCATGTGTAAGCTAGACTGCCATTTTGTAGTAAGCAGTTGAGATGTAAGCATACATGTATGTAAGGTCTGTCTGTTAACTAGTTCATTTGTATTTAATGATGATACTATCCATCCTGATGTGTTTCTATGTATTAAAGCATCTAAACAAAAACTCCAATGTTCTTGTCATATGTGTTAGAGATGAGCAAGTGACATTAGACATGCACAGAGATGTTAGGGGTAGTAAATAAACTGTCAAGCCACTATGAGTATGAATGATGATTCTCAGGTTCACTCCTCTCCCCATAAGCACCATTGTATGGGGTGTTGGCAAAGGTTAAGATATACTGGCCAAACTACTTGTAAAATATGCATGTATTGAAAGAAGCCATGCTACCTTAGCAGATCAGCATAACCCACCAATGGAGTATCAGACATATAAATGGCTCTTGGCTGACATTTCATTGTTACAGATATCCAGGATCTGCACTGGTTGCTACTTTTATTGAGGTATGGCTTTAAATTCTTGATCCTTCCATACTTCTTTCTTCACAGTCTTGATCCTCTCCAAATTAAGCAGCTATTGACGCCCAACACCTCAAGTCATCAGGTGTGGGCCTAGCAGCTGTTCTCTGGGCTTGAAACATGTTGTAGGATATCATTTTCTTAGTTTACACCTCTCTTGTGGAATCACCTATATCCATGATTATGGCAACTGATTCTGAGTCTTCCTTTTGGAAGGCTGTTAAGTATCACCATTTTAGACAAATCTCTTTATAGACTCACATGGATCCATCCTCTTCCTTTGGATGGCAAAACTTGTGAGTAGTATTTAATTCTATTTATTCCAATGTTTGTTCCATGTTCCAAATGGAAAAACTGAAAAACACAAGAGGAGCAGTTAAACAGCTGGCAAGAACATTTTGAATCTTTGCTAAACTGCCCCACAGCAGATGATCTGCATGACTTTGGCAATGATGGCCAAGTGTCAACAATGATTCTGGATGTGAATTTGGCAGACATTAGTGAGATTAAAGTAAAGGAAGCCATGCCAGACTAAAGAATGGAAAAGCTCCTGGAATGCACTAGATACAATCAGAGTTGCAAAAATATGCTATGTCTTTAGTGGAATATTTCACGTCTCTTGAACAACATATGGACTCGCGAAAAGGAAGGCAATGAGTAGAAAAATGACATCATCATCATCATCAACCCTTCATCAAAAAGGGGAGATCATAGAGACTGTACAGACTAGCATGGAATCACATTGTTGTCAGTTCCAGGAAAAGTTTTCGCCAGTGTATTACTAAATAGACTGAAAGGAGCAGTTGATGAAAGACTCAGACAGGAACAGGCTGGATTTAGATCAGGTGAATCCTGCACTGAACAGATATTTGCACTACGACAAATTATAGAAAAAGCAACAGTGTGGAAGAAGCCAGTCATTGTCAACTCTGAGTACTTTAAAAAAGCCTTTGACTGTATACATAGCTCATCACTATGGCACATCTTGGCAGGATATGGGATTCCTCCAAAATTCATTGCACTCTTTAAGAGTCTGTATCAAGACAGCAAGTGCATAGTTTGGATGAATAATGAGCACAGTGACTGGTTTGCAGTGGTCACTGGTGTATGACAGGGATGTATACTGTCTCCCTTATTATTTGCAATAGTTATTGATTGGGTTATGAGGAAAGCATTACATACAAACTCAGTGGGATTGGAATGGGTCATGACAACAAGCTATGTGACTTGGACTTTGCTGATGACATAGCTCTTACTGATACAACATGGAGTGGAATGCAGGCAATGACCACATCAGTGAAGATACAGGGTGGGAAAGTAGAGCTCAAAATGAATCCTGACAAATGCAAAGTGTTGGTCAGCAAAGCATGGAATGACAACAAAGGCATAATGGCTGCAGGATCAATATTAGATAAGATAGAGAACATTTGCTACCTGGGCAGTTTCATCTTTCATACAGGCAACTGCGAGGAGAAAGTTCTAGTTAGACTTGGAAAAGCAACTGAAGCATTCAATAGACTATCCAAAATCTAGAGATAAAAAACATTGCACTCTCCACAAAGGTGAAACTATATCAAGCACTGGTGCTGTCTACACCCTTATATGGTGCTGAGCTATGGCCAATCACAGCACCAGCCATGAGAAAACTTGAGGCTGTCCATCATAAATGGTTAAGATGCATTTTGGGAATATCATGGCAGGACAAAGTAAAAAATGAGAGTTAGAGAAAGAATGCAACAACAGAAATTTGAAAATATCATTATGGAAAGAAGACGACATTGGTTCAGTCATGTTAACCTCATGGACACTAGCAGGATTCCTATACAATCCCTCAACTGGGACCAGGCAGACCTCAACAAAACTGAAAAGGAGTTGTCACAAGAGACCTCCATTGTCTGAATATCACTTGTGAGGAAGCTAAAGAAGCAGCAGCTGATAGGACACAGTGGAGCCAACTTGTGGCCCAATGCATCATGGATGTGGGGTGAACTGAAGACCTATTCTGATGTCTCTTTTATTATTTATGTCTTACTTGTTATTTGTTTATGTACCATGACCTTTTAAGATTGTATAATGTCAAGATTTTTGGCATCTAAATATTTTTAACAAATAAAGAAAATTTTAAAACACTATTCCAAGGCAACTTGATCTCAAGAAATAAGAAGGGTTCTTAGGTGAAGCTTCCCTGAGAAGGGACAGACAATAATCATAAGTAAGGCATTTTAATGTGAGAATTTAACAGGAACAGATGCCTGGAATTGACAGTTATTAACACCAAACTCATGTTGTCTTGCTTTATCTAATATGTCCAGCAACTGCTGCCTGAATGAACTCTTTTCCATGTCATCACAACCCTGCTGTGGAGCACTGGCTAAGATTATGAATGCTGCCCTCCCTTTACAGTCAAGTCTAATTGGCATGGGTCTATCACTAATGCTGATGATTATCTCTCTACAAAAGACTCTTCCTTAAAACCATACCTCTTAACTATCCAGAATTTTTCAGAATGCCAACATTTTTGCTTCATATTTTTATTCTTCTTTATAAACTTGTGGTTTCCTGGCAAATCATTGAGGATTGATTTCACCAATTAATAACAGACATTATAGGGTCTGACTTCATATCCTTCAGAAAATGTTTGCTAATGCAAAATATGTTATTTTAGCGACGTTTGAATTTTACAAGAGCAATATTTAAAATCTGTCCCTGATGTTGGGCGCTTTCCTTCAGTTATTTTGGCTTTGTCCATAATTCTTGAACTAAGAGGTTGAAAGCTAACCTGACGACAGTTTTCACAGCATTTATATCCCCCACCCCCACCCCCATCAGAAGACTCTGGATTCCCAAGCCAAGTGGCTTTGCTGCAGTGGTCTTCTATCTTATTCCCTGGATACACAGAATGCTCAGTGCTCTTCTTACCATCACGTCATATACTTCCAAGTTGCATCCTGTGAGAGAACCTATATTTAGTAGAAAAATCCTTAATATATATGTGGTAGTTTCATTGGTTTTCTGTCCAGTTTTTGCACATTGGAGCTACCCAAAGTAACCTAGACTGGGCAAATAGACACCAACCCACCAGTAGATTGTTGACACAGGGCTGCTGGGCTTTATGACGGGCACACATGGGCCAATAGAGGCACATAGACCTCTCCCATCATTAGCATGGGTCCTTGATATAAGTCAGAGTAGATGAGGTCCTTGACACATTTATCACAGACAAATTCCCTACCAATTTTTGGTGAAACTGAACAGTGTGACCAAATTACCTAAAGTTAATTTTTATACTATTGAGTGTAGCGTCTCACTCTGACATGACATGCAGTCTGTGAACCATATTCTCATATATGGAGGATACTGTATGATAAAACTGTTACTGGTGCTCAAAGACGCCTTCCGACAAGTAAAGCCAGGTAATCAAAATCAGGAACCAGAAGGAGTCACCACGAATAAATAGAACCTCCGTTTGTAACAAAATATAAAATATTTAATGTAGTAAAAGACAGTAGATGAGCGCTTTCGCATAGCCAAGCTATGCTTCCTCAGATAATCAAGTTTCAAATACATTTAATGCTTATTTATATACACTGAAAGCATTTTGGCGGGATTGTTAACTCAGATAAATAATTAATCAATTAGTATAGTATCCAAGGTTACAATTAAAAGCACTTGCAAAATTTAAAACTTAAAACTCCTAATGCACAAGATGTTTTTTGCTTTATAAAAAAGCTAGACCATATACAACCATATATTGAAAAAGCATAAAACAGCATATCTAACAATCGTTGTTCAAACGCTGCACAGTAAATAATGTATGGACACATACCATTTTTACCATTTTTAACTGCATTATTAAATTGTAGTTGTACTTCATTCCTATCCCTAGCATAAAAAGTTGCAAAACCTTCATGTCTAGCTTGCATAGCAAATAACGGCCAGCGAGAATCTACTTTCGATGGCACAACAAACAACAGGCCATTCCATGAAAATAATACAGAAATGATACTAAAATAATCTAAAAGGCATAATACAACATGATGAGACATCTTGCTGAATCATTTGTTCACAATAAGAACAGTTACTAAAACCATCATAAAAACTGTTGTCTGAGCTAATTATCCAGGCTGCAAAAATGCAGGCTATATGATTCTATAACTGTAATAGCACAAATTTGGTATACCTGGCCACATGTGAATGCTGTCCAGCGTTCTATGTGGGCCTCACAAAACGGAGACTCAGGGATAGACTATACAACCATCTCTATGATATTAGGAAGAGAAATGATCAAAATGCACTTGCAAAACACATCACTGAACACAACTCTCATTATTTTACATTCAAAGTATTACAAGTAATGAGAGATAATGCCAGAGGAGGAGATAGTACTAACAACTTAGCGTGCATGGAGTTAAAATGGATACTTTTACTGAAAGCACAAGCTGACCCCGGGATAAACCAGTTTCTATCCATAAAACCCATTTTGAATAATAGACCCTTGTAACGGGGTACTTGAGCTTGAGACTATTCCATTTCACGAGTAGCCTGTGAATGGACCCTCTGTGTTGCACATCACCATGATTGTTATTATTATATTTATATTGACGCAGTTTATATTGCTAATTTTACTTACTCGTCCAGAGAGTTCTTCTCAGTGACAGTAGATATATTTTTTACTTACATATGTTATAGTTTTTTCTTGGTCTCCCTGTTTTTCTGACTTTTTTTGAATCTTTTTCTTTTTTGAGTTTTGACTTGTAATAGCTGGGTATGCTCCTTATAATTAATTTGGCCTCATGCTTATAGTATAGATGTTTCTTGAGATCCCTAAAAATCTGGATCACTTCAAGAGAGTTTTTAAACATGTTTCATGAAACAATAGATAAGGAACATGATACATTAAGAAATTTGGCATAGTGTCCCTATAACAGAGACACTATTTTGAAAAGAGCACCTTATATTCCAATAATGTGTTAAAATTTGATGTGTTGTTATTAAGGGGCTTTTTACCCCCCCCCTTTTTTTCAGAACAATACGCACGATTTCAGATATAGATATATTATAACTATAACTATAACTATATTTATGTTTATATCTATATATTAGAGGTTATGAAGTATAATCGGTAGACGCCCCAGGTAGGGACGCCGTTCTCAAGGTTATGTTTATGTTTATATTTATTTTACATTAAAATCATATAGCCTGCATTTTTGCAGCCTGGATAATTAGCTCAGACAACAGTTTTTATGATGGTTTTAGTAACTGTTCTTATTGTGAACAAATGATTCAGCAAGATGTCTTATCATGTCGTATTATGTCTCTTAGATTATTTTAGTATTATTTCTGTATTATTTTCATGGAATGGCCTGTTGTTTGTTGTGCCATCGAAAGTAGATTCTCGCTGGCCGTTATTTGCTATGCAAGCTAGACATGAAGGTTTTGCAACTTTTTATGCTAGGGATAGGAATGTAGTACAACTACAATTTAATAATGCAGTTAAAAATGGTAAAAATGGTATGTGTCCATACATTATTTACTGTGCAGCATTTAAACAACGATTATTAGATATGCTGTTTTATGCTTTTTCTATTTATGGTTGTATATGGTCTACCTTTTTATAAAGCAAAAAACATCTTGTGCATTAGGAGTTTTAAGTTTTAAATTTTGCAAGTGCCTTCAATTGTAACCTTGGATACTATACTAATTGATTAATTATTTATCTGATTTAACAATCCCGCCAAAATGCTTTCAGTGTATATAAATAAGCATTAAATGTATTTGGAATTTGATTATCTGAGGAAGCATAGCTTGGCTATGCGAAAGCGCTCATCTACTGTCTTTTCTACATTAAATATTTTATATTTTGTTACAAACGGAGGTTCTATTTATTCATGGTGACTCCTTCTGGTTCCTGATTTTGATATGGAGGATACTGTGAAATACATACCCAGCTCTCTTCAAATTCTCAGTCTACCATGCTGTTGGAATGTAAAATGGATGGATCGTCTCGTTCTGGAAATGGTCAAGGTCAACAACTTGCTTTGTCACCTATTTTTATGCTATAAAACTGCAAGTTCACCTTAGTTTGGAAATCATATTTGTCTCCAATACTCCTATTGCCAGTTTGACCTGTATTTTGGGGGTTAGATCTTGTAAGCTGCAACCTTTGGAAAGGAGGTAAGGATCATCACTTGTGTGGTTTTATCATGTAAATCTGGTGATTCTTCCACACTCCATTGCTTGGTTTCTGACAGCAGACCATATACTTCTTCAGGATTTTATAACTGGTTTCAAAGTCTTCTACATGGATGGTATCTCATATTAACAGTGTTTGCTTTTGGTTTGACCTATTTCCATACATCAGTCTTATCATCTGTGCTCAGTAGTTTCTGACCAAAGAAAACATTTCCCATTTGCTTCTCTTCTGTATATTGACATTGTATTTTGTATTGTTGTTTCTTTACATCTGTTTTCACCATTTCCTTTCTGAAGTACTGTTTTCTGTTCAGCAATAGCATTGCTGATATGGCACTGGTAGTTCTGTACATGTTGCTAAGGTAGGCAAAAAGAAAAGAAGTTTTATTGTATTTTGTGTGCTTACCATAGGTGGTCTTCTCTTGCACAAGCAATGCTATTCCTCTCAGAAACATTTCTAACACTACTTTCTCTGGTGCTTTCATGCAAAACGATTACCGTGCTCATTCAAAATACGCAGTTTTTGAATGGGTGAAAGATTTAAAAAGAGCTGAAAGGAAACCTGTTTTAAGTGGCAATGATGTGCAACATGGTCTTTTATTTTGAAATTGAGGAAGTTGTTACCCATTTATATGATGTTTAAAAGAACAGTATAAATGAAGTTATGAAACATTTTGACAGTTATTATATTACTATGAATAATAACGCAAGTAATGATTTGTAAATTTTGAAAAAATGCAATGTTAATGTCAAATATTAGTTACGTAACAATATGATTGCTGAAAATGTTTTTGTGAAAAATGGAGTAAAGAAGAAAGTCACATATAAAGATGTAAAACAGAAGGTTTGTCCCAAATAACTACCTGGTGACAGAAACTAAATGCTAAAACAATGCATTATTGTATCCTTTCAAATGTCACCTATCCCAGAGACAATACACCCCTAGGAGTTGATCCAGTTGTTTGGAATTTGGGAACTTACATGGACAGTGACCTAACTTTTAGTTAACATGTCCACTGTGGTAAGAAAGACCTTATATATTTCACAGTTTATAAACAAAGGGATTGTGTATTGATCTGGAGATGTGTTTCTCTCCTTTTACTCAGTCCTCATTAGGCCAATAATTTAGTATAATGGCCCCTTTGACATGTATCTGCAACAACTGGAACAACCACAGAGAAACCTTACTAAAATGAGAAAAGAGCCAAATAATATGACATACATGGACAGAATCAAAGCCCTTTCACTATACTTGGTATCCTACGGGCTGCCTGTGTCTGGCAAACAAGGCATCTTCCAACCCAATATTGGTGGATAAACTGCACACCAGGAAGTCAAATATAATTAGAAATACTCAGTCTAAGGATCTAAACCTATTTTGCAGCATCAACAGAATGGTTTGCAGGGACAGGTATATCTCACAGATGATACTGCTGCTCTGGAACAGACTCCTCATCCACATAAAACAAAGTTCATACCTGTCTACATTCAAGTGCATCTTAGATGTATGGATGGGAAACAGGACATTTTACCCAGGACTGCCACTATACTGCTAACAGACAGAGGCAGTTTGTAAATGTTTTACCCCATGCATGGGTCTCCTCACATCATTTATGGTAGGATCCCTGTTACTCTCATTAGTGGTAGTATATAATTATCAACCATGGGATAGGTAAGGCCAGTCTCTAACCAAATGGGCTAGGTTAATTCAAGCAAAAAAAGGAGGACTGAGTAAACTTAAAATGGCCCACAAAGTTAGCTAGCCTAGTACTTACCTATGAACCTGTGAAACTATAATAGTATCTCTGTAGAACAATGGAAGGACAGCCACGATGGCAAACTCTATGTACACCCAGAAACAAACGACAGCAAAGAGATGCACAAGTCTGTGATTTGCCAGACTTATTTTTATGCTTCTTGGTGATACAGCAATGCATATTTTGCATATAAAAATGAGAAAAGATTAAGGGATGAAATCCAAGAGTATAAATATTTAATCACTGCAGTGACAGTGTCCAGCCTTGCTGCATTGTAACTCCGGGTTCTCTGGTTCAGATCCTGACCAAACAGCCTTTTATTATGTTTGCATTACCTCCCTGTGACTGCATTGGTTACACTGGATTCTGCAATTTATCTCCAATCCCGCATACATTTATGTAGTTTAATTAGTGATTTTTCCAGATTACCCACAGGTGTATATAATGTGAATGTACATGCATATCCCACTGTGGATCAGTTTCACAGCCAGGAAAGGTTATGCACGTTATATTACATTTTTGTGTTTAATTAGTGATTTTTCCAAATTACCCACAGGTGTATTTTCTGTGCACTTATGCATATCCCACTATGAATCGGTTTCCCAGCCAGGAAAACTTATGGACCTCATATCGCATTTTTGCTACAATAAGTTCAGATCGTTCAGCTCCCCATGACCATGAAAAGGACAAAGTGAGTATAAGAAAACAAATGAGTTAAAGAGGCATTGCATTAACTAATCATGTTATGATCAGGGATTTTTTTTTAAATAATATTTTTCAGACCCTTGATATGATAATGCCATTTTTCACACAGTCAGTCTTTAAAGCTTCCATCATAACTAAACATAATCCAGACAACACTAAGGTATAGCTTATCAACATTATCAGTCTTAACAAAAAAACACCAGACTCTACAAACACTACATACCTAGGAGAAAAACGTTCATATATGCATCATCACAGAGAGCTGGTTCAAGACTTGTGAAAGCATTCCATCAGTATAGGCCTACACTGCCTATCACTCATACAGGCCCACCATATTAGTTGAAGGCACTAAAGGTAGAAGAGTCTCCATATTCATATATAAAACATTTCATATCTACACTTCTTAGTCAACACATGACCTGGAACTCTCCACATCCAGCCTATTATAAAAAAAAATCCCTTATCACATCGTAGCTAAAAACAGGAGCCCCTCTATGCCCTCCCTCATCTCATATCTCCTACCCAACCAGTACATAGTTCCTATGTACTAGGCCAAACATCATTCTCCTTGGAGAATTCAACTATCCTGCTATAAAGTTGAAGGCTTATACAACCTCAAATGTGTATGCCTAGAAATTTCTGGACTTCATCAATACAAATATACTGAACTAATTAGTTTGCAGCCCAACCAGGGGTGATTAAATCCTGAACTTAGTTTTTAGCAAAATGGGGTAGCTCTGCACTCCCCCAGCTGTAGCCTCCTCCCTAGTCAAATCAGACCACAAGTCAGTCACATTCATCTTAAGACTGAGGCCTGAAGCATCTTTCAATACCTTGATGTTGGGAGACTATGCAAAGGCCAATCTACTAAAACTGAGTGACAGCCTTGCTAAATTAAAAAAGCCCCTTCCACCTTGATGAGCCCACTGCTTATACAGAATCCTTTACTTTCAAATTGTATACCCATGTAAATAGTTGCAGAGATCCAATTGTCCCCATCAGAAGCAAAAGCAACACCAAATTCAAAAATAAACCCTTAGGGCATACCTCTCAATTGTCCAGACTTTCACAGAATGTCCAGATTTTTTCCTCATATTTTTGGTCTGTTCCTCATAAAATCTAGTATTCTGGCAAATCACTGGGATGATCTGAGGACTGGAGTCACTAAATAATAACATAAACTTGAATTTCAGACCTCATAGCCTTCAGAAAAATTAATGCCAAGACAAATTCTGTTATTCTAGCAACTTTCTAAGTTTATAAGAGCAATATTTAAAATCTGTCCTTAATTTTGGGCCTTTGTCCCCACAGTATGACAGGCTTTGTCCAGATTTATTGTGTTAAGAAGTTGAGAGGTATAGTCTAGGGTGCAGCCCTAATACAAACAGTCACTTTGTTAACTCTGTTAAAAAAGTCAGAAACAGTATCCAGCATTGAGTAGAGCTAAAAGGAAATTATATTGTTTACTCAGACCAAGAGGACATAGCAAATCCACTGCTACACACATTTAGCTGTAATTTCAACCCATCTCCCCACCAGTATTCTCAGAACAAATATTTTTTATCTACACCCCACCCCCAAATCTCCCAAGAATAAGTTGTCAAAGTACAATCCAAGGCCAAGAACACTACATCTATCGGGCCAGATAATATACCAGGCTGCCTACTGTCTAGCTTGAAACATGACTTGTCAGATGCCCCTCAGAGGCTATTCAATTTAGCCTCCAAAGAGGCGTTGAACAGGATGAATGGAAAACAGTGACAGTCATTTTCTTGCACACAAACATGGGTCCTCAAAGATCTGTGTAATTATAGAATCCTAAGCCTGACCAATCGGATATGTAAGGCTATGGAAAGCATCATTATGGATGTAATAGACAGAGATGTAGGTACGATACAGACTGTCTGCCCAACCCAGATTTGATTTCTCAAGGACAGGTATTGCCTGTTTAATCTGCTCTTCTTCTTTGAAAAAGTCGCAGAGGCAATGGATGAGGGCAAATCAGTGCACACTGCATATCTGGAACTAGCAAAGATTTTTGACACCATCCATTACTCAGGCGTCATAGATAAGCTCTTCCAGATAAATGTTAATCCCTGCGTAACTTGTTTGATAACAAATTGTCTCAAAAGTTAAACCCAGCAAGCAGGGGTGGGTTGCCCGACGTCCTCCAGAAGATCTGTCATCAGAGGTGTTCCCCACTGTTTATTCTTTGGATAACTCCTCATAATTTAGATTTGTAGCTGAGAAAAATGATGTTATCATTAATTCTTCAGATGACACCAGGATCCTGCAAGAGGGCCTGTTCCAAACAAATAGTTCATGTCAAAACTATGGACTAAAACAAAGTGCCAAGAAATGTATAATTGTATCCTTCAGCAAGCATGACTCCTCTTGTAACTATCACATTGACAGGACAACCTCGCCATAAATTTGATCCTGAAGTTAGAGATCTGGAAATCTATGTCAACAATGAACTGTCTTCTAATCAATATGTATCCACAATTGTATGGAAGCCTTTTTTCATTCCACAGCTTATACTAAATGTATGGCATTCATATCCAGGGAAGTAATTGTTCCACTGTACTAGGTGCTCATTTGACTGATTATTGAGTATAATGCAGTCAGTTTGTACCTATCCAAACACTTGTTAGAAGTAGAATAACCACAGTGCTTTCGCACAAAGGCTTAAATCATAAAACCTATGCAGACAGACTCAGGGACTTGTCAGTCTTCTCAGTATCATAGAGGCTATTGAGAGATAACCTTTGCCTTGCATCTAGAGCCTCAACAGATCGTATTGAGACCTACTTTATTTTTGCAAGTCCAAGCATATCATAAAAACCTGCTCAAGAGACCTTAATCTGTTTTGCAAAACTAACAGAACATGCCGGAAGGACAGGTATGTATAACAGAGAATGCACCTTTATGGAACCATCTTCTACTCCATATAAAACAGAGTAGTATTTAAACATTATTTGGATGAATGGATTGGTAATTGCAAATTCACCTCCTGGTTTAGTACCATTGGCCCTCATGAATAGGAGAAACATGTAATTGCCCCAACATATACTTGTTTGACCTGCCTTTTGATATTCATATTGTAAAATATAAGGGCTAATAATTACCATGGGAATGCAAGGCTATGCTTCTTAAGATCAATAGCCTATTAAATACCTCTGAACCTATGCACCTATAAAAAATGGTGATCCTCTCATCCTAAAAGAGTATATAAGGTTAGTGAAATGAAAGGTAATATAGAATCAACTTTATTTGAACAAAAGCCTAAATAAGCAAATTTTACATAAACCACATTTAAATAAAGGCATAAGCCATGAGTTAAAAAAGAAAAATACAATTTGATTTAGTATGTCTGATACCATTAACAAATATATTGCATTGACTGCTTGTCCACAAATGATTTTAAAGTAAAAAAAAGTCTGCTTTTTGGAGCACAAATAATATAGAATGGACTTTTATTTGAACAAAAGCCTAAATAAGAGAATTTTACATAAACCACAATTAAAAATGGAACATTTAACTAAAGGCATAAGCCATGAGTTAAAAAAGAAAAATACAATTTGATTTAGTATGTCTGATACCATTAACAAATATATTGCATTGACTGCTTGTCCACAAATGATTTTAAAGTAAAAAAAAGTCTGCTTTTTGCAGCACAAATAATATAGAATGGACTTTTATTTGAACAAAAGCCTAAATAAGAGAATCTTACATAAATTACAATTAAAAATGGAACATTTAACTAAAGGCATAAGCCATGAGTTAAAAAAGAAAAATACAATTTGATTTAGTATGTCTGACACTATTAACAAATATATAATAACCGATGAATGAAAAAAACAGTTCCCTAGCAGATAAACGCTCCTTCTCCAAAAAGAAATAAATAATATGTAAACCAGTCAATGGAAGAGAGCGAAGCTGGACAGAATACCAGAAGTTGTTTAAAATCAGTCCAAATACATCCGAATACATCCAAATACATCCATATGAAACCACAAGGTTCTGTGATGTATATAAAGTTTTATTTCAACAGACAAGTGCTTTTGCTACGTATAGCTTCTTCAGGTCACTTTAATAATACAAGAATAAAGTTGCCCAATATATAGGCATGTCAATTAAACAATTAAAGCATTAATTACATATTTAAAAGGGAAATGTAAAGACAACAATAATATAAAATATGGCAGTGCATAAAAATGTGTCTCAGATTAAAACCACACATATTAATATAGAAACATAAAAAAACATATATGAATAAAATGCATATGTATATAAATGTAAAAAGTTCAACTAATACAACAGCAATAATAAATAGGATATATGTATATGTAAAATATATATATATAAAAATATATAAATATATATATATATAAAAATAAGTTATCTATATACTGAAAACATCACTGAAACCTGTCCACTGTCATATATCAACTATCATACATCTGGAAGCTGAAATAAATATGCCTTATATGTCAGTGTCAAATCACATGTATATAACTCATGGTAAATGTAAGATAACTAGTTAATTTATTCATGTCATTCAAAAATGATACTAGTTGTTCTACAGTCCCTTTCCATAAAATAAAAACATCATCAACAAAACGTCGAAAGAAGACTGCATGTTGCTTAAATGCTTCTACATTAAACAGAATTTTCTCTTCCCACTGGGCTAAGAACATATTTGCATAACTGTTGGTGCAAGGTGTTCCCATTGCTACACCATCAACTTGTCTATAAAGAATATCATCAAACATAAAAATATTATTCTCAAGTACCAATTCTAAAAAATGTGCTAGCAAATCTATTTTCACTATAGTATAATCACTATGTACTTGCAGGTAGTCAGATATATATGTATGGCCGAGGTTGTTAGGAATAACAGTAAATAATGATTGGATATCAAGTGTAACAAAGATATATTCATCCAAAAGATTATGTTGTTTAGTACATTCATAGAAGTCCAGTAAAAAACTGTTTTGAATCTTTTAAGCCATACTTATTGTCATTAAGAATAGGTCTCAGATTCTTCTCTATATATACTGAGAGATGCTCAGTGACCCATCCACGACCAGAGACAATAGGTCTCATGGGTGGGTCCCGAGCATCTTTGTGAATTTTTGGTAATCCATGAATGACAGGAATCATAGGTTCCTTAATGGTAAGATATTCATAGAGATCTCTGTCTATTAATTCACTCATATGAATATCCAATAACGTATCCTTTATCAACCTTATAATATCTGTAAACACATCTAATGTGATAATTTGGTAAAAACTATCATCCAACATATCCTTCATAGAATTATAATAATGTGGAATGTTCATAACCACCACTCATCCTCCCTTGTCTGCAGGTCTAACAACAATAGTGTCATCATCCTGCAGTTTCTTAAGGCTGATCCTTTCATTATAGGTAAGATTGTCTCTCTTATAAGATTTCTTATTAGAGTTCTCATTATAGTATTTATATAGCTCTTCTTCCGTAAGGCGTTGAAAAGTCTCTATTAAGGGGTGATTCACGGGAACATATTCACTAAGATTTTTAAAAACAAATTTACTGTTTGATTGCTCTCTGGAGTCAGATCCTTTGTAAAGTAACTTGAGCTTAACATTCCTACAAAATAATTTCAGATCTACCATGGTTTCAGTAATGACACTAGCACTTTTAGGGATGAAATTCATCCCTTTACTCAATAACTTAACATCATCACCAGTTAGTACTCTGTCAGATAAATTATGGACTAACGTCTGTCCTTGTTCCACATCCTCTTCAGGGTTTGGTTCTGCGGAAGTTCCTCTGAGAGCTTCCTTTTTTGTCGTCCACGGCTCATAGAGCATGTACGTCTGGGACCCTTCTCTAATCGGACAGGAAGGGGAAAAGAAACATTCAAAGCTGTCTTAGGACATGAGTTTATCTGAGTGCATTGCACTTTTGGTCTAACAATAGTTCCTATTTGTTGGTCTCCACTAACTGGCTTATTCTTAACAATCTGTACCTTGGGATATAGATTAGTTTCAACATGCATGCTGGGATGCATTATGTGTATCACATCATTTGAGTCATTATTAGGCATAGCAGTTGATTCTATAGAATCAGTAGATTCAATATGTGGTGTGACAACATTCACTCCTTCACCCCTTCCCTGTGCTTCCAGTATATCATCATGTCTAATATTAGTAACAGTGTTCATGGAGGTATGACTATCAGTCCTGGCATCATCATCCATAGCATTGCTACTGTCTAAAGAATGGACAGCTCGCAAATCATTTATATTATCTTCACAGACCCTGTCACATATTTCCCTTGAGGTAATAGAGGGAGTTCTTACATTACTCATGTTATTCACATTGCTCTCATAATTAAAATTCCTGTAATTTCTATACACATTTCTTTTAACATTATTATCAGCAGTTGCATTATTATGAACATTGCTATTAAAGTTAGAAATATTAACATTCTCAGAATTATGTCCATGTCTAGGCTATGTGAAGACATGGCCTAATTTGAAATCATTCAAATCCCTAATTATCTTGTGTCTTTTTTGTTGTAGTAATTTACGTTCTAGTGCTAACACACTATCTAACAAATTTTCGAAAAGTGGTTGCACTATACCTTCTGTAAATTCACTGAAGATTGTAGATTGTTTATTATTAATATCCTCAGTCAAAGCACTCTCTTCAGGTCCAAAGAAAGTTATTAAAAGCTCCAAATATCTCCGACTCGCATCTAAATTCAATTTCTGCCATGCCGTTAACAGTTCCGGGTAATCACAGCCCTGGATGGGCATGTTAAATATACGTAGACCTCGTGGCACGATGTTCTTGTCAAGGCAAAACTGTAGATGCAGTCGCTGCACCTGAAGCCTCTTCAGTTTAAAGAAACTTTTCTCAGTTTCATCGAGAAGCCTATGTAGCCTCTCCATATCGACAGTGTCCGTGGTCATGTCATCTCTCGGCGCCAAACTTTCCAACTGCCAAGGCGAGACAGCGGTACCATCTAAATACTGCTTAAATCTTCTCATTAGAACTTTGTTTCTCTGGTGTTCACCTCGAGGAACATAGTCTAATTCTATACTGGCCATTTTACTCTTAGTGCACGAGGATGGAAATAATAAAATGGAATATAATAATGGCAAAGTTTCTGTCCGCTCCTGCAGGTGAACTATAAAAATATATAATAACCGATGAATGAAAAAAACAGTTCCCTAGCAGGTAAACGCTCCTTCTCCAAAAAGAAATAAATAATATGTACACCAGTCAATGGAAGAGAGCGAAGCTGGACAGAATACCAGAAGTTGTTTAAAATCAGTCCAAATACATCCGAATACATCCAAATACATCCATATGAAACCACAAGGTTCTGTGATTATATAAAGTTTTATTTCAACAGACAAGCGCTTTCGCTACGTATAGCTTCTTCAGGTCACTTTAATAATACAAGAATAAAGTTGCCCAATATATAGGCATGTCAATTAAACAATTAAAGCATTAATTACATATTTAAAAGGGAAATGTAAAGACAGCAATAATATAAAATATGGCAGTGCATAAAAATGTGTCTCAGATTAAAACCACACATATTAATATAGAAACATAAAAAACATATATAAATAAAATGCATATGTATATAAATGTAAAAAGTTCAACTAATACAACAGCAATAATAAATAGGATATATGTATATGTAAAATATATATATATAAAAATATATAAATATATATATATAAAAAACAAATATATTGCATTGACTGCTTGTCCACAATGATTTTAAAATAAAAAAAATGTTTGCTTTATGGAGCACAGACATTTGCAATATTCATAAATGTTTGTTTTAGTGGCTGGGTAACATAGGCATTTGTTATATTCAGCTTATGTTTTAATGGGTTTATTTAAAAATATATTTGATAGGATTTTATTGTAAACTGAATAATTTTACCTTATCTGGTTTACTTGATAAAGCTTCTACACAAGTAGATGCATACAGAAAAGTATGGTTCCATACTGCTGTCTAGCTTGCACCACTACATCACCAATTAATATTACTTCCCCTAGCTCTTCCCCTTTAGGTATACTATATCACAAAGCCATTACTTCCCTATAGCTATCTCTACTCCCACTACAATCTAAGCTATAATTACTTCTGCAACATCTGTCATCTAACCCCCCCCCATTCTATACAACATTCTCTTACAGCACGGTCGACTTACAAATACTCATCTTTCTACCCCCTGCACTCCAAACCTACATGATTTCCTTTTTCCAGCATATTCACCAATAGGTAGGCCACCCACCACACTCTTCTTCATTAACTCTACCACATTCTATAACTGCAACCTTATCACATTACCAACCCACCATAAAGCTCTCCTTATTCCCATCCCCATCTGTACACTTTCTTAAATTCAAATTTCAGCTACTACAAACTTCAAGTCAGAATACAGAATACAAACAAAATATGTGCATGATCACCATGCATTATAGAAGTGAAACTTCTGTAAGGAAGTGCGAGGGAAATAAATGGTACAGTACAGTATAAGCTCTATTACACTTCCTTACAGAAATATCACTTCTACTGCATGTGGTGACCAC
>NC_056731.1:819341578-819509078 GCF_019279795.1 Protopterus annectens | reverse complement strand
CACTTATTGTGATTTAAAAGCTTGTTTTTTTTTCACATATTGTACTTATTTGACTGCCTGCACTTTTAAAAAGTTGTTTTTGTTTAAATAAATTGTTTAACTGTTGTAGGCTACACACTAAAGTGTGATAGCCTTTTCTGATCACTTGTAGTCGTTTAAAGCTGTTTTAAGTGTACTTTTTACTGTTTTTGCCTTAACTTTTCAAAAAATAAATAAATAAATAAATTTCTTGTTTCCCGCCTTTCTAAGCTAGTATAGTCAAGTTTTCAGGCTAGTGCTGAATTCAGGGCTATGTTACAAGTTTCTGAGTTGCCCATACCTTACTTGGATAGAGGGAAGTTTCTCTGTTCACCTGTGAGAGAGGGGAACTCTCTGTCCCTGGAGGAGTGGTTCCAACCCAGAAGTTAGTAGTTTAAAAAGCATGTTGCATGGTTTTGTGTGCCGGGCAGCACCGGTTAGCTAGGGTTAAATTATTCCTGGCTCCACTAAGTCTCCTTCAGTTTTTCACTTGAAACTAGTCTTACTCTCAACCTAAGCACTCAAAAAGCATCCTACAGTCCAGCACTTGCTCAGACCTAACAGCAAGCACTAACATACCCCGACACTTGACTGCCCAGCAGGGCAAGGCTTTTTATCCACCCCTCACCAACCAAGTGACTAAGCAGCTCACCCTACTATTCAGGCATGACCAAAGGGCAACTTCAGGTGTACTCTCCAGTCCAGCTGGTGAATCTGGGTATCCTGAGGCAATGTTACAACTGCCTCATGTACACAGACAGCCCTCTCTTCCTACCACAAAACACTAACATATGTGAGAGATGCAATTATACAGCCAAACTGGAGGCTAAGGTATCTCCACCCAAGACTGGAACAGACAGTCATGAGGAGAAGGTTAACACTTGCACCACACCTCTAGCCTCACATAGACCTACTAAACCGGCACTGGCAAAAGATACACATAAATACACCAAATCATACTCGAAGGCTCTAAATAAAAACCTGCAAAACATCAGAGAGCTCCAAAGCAGACACCCACAAAACCTGCACCTCCCGTCACAAACCAGACAACACATAAAACACAAAATCAATGTGCCGCACAATCACAGCCCTTAAGGCAAAATAACATACCTAACACACTAGTAATAGGTGACTCAATAGTCAGGCACACTGATGCCCCACTCACTAGGCTGGACAAGGAGGAGGTTACTCTTAGCTGCCTGTCGGGAGCCAGAATCCACCACATAACACAAGCACTCAGGTCACTCCAGAACAAGTACAAATATGACTCTGTCATTGTTCATGTTGGTGTGAACGACCTGAGCCATACCTCCCTGGACTACATGAAAAGAGACATGGAAGAGCTCTCTGATCATGTAGCCCAGGCGGGTATGACCCTGACCCTGAGTAGCATCCTGCCCTCACCAAGAATGATACCTCAGTATAAAGAAAAAATCATCAATTTCAACAATTGGCTAAGCTTCTGGTGTCATTCAAAGGGGATCTAGTGTCTGTCAGCCTGGGATGACATGCTTGACAAGCCGCTTTGCTTTGCAAGAGATGGCTTGCACCTGTCACCCCTTGGCTTTCGAATACTGGCCAAGGCTCTTGCTGCCCCCATAGTGCCTTTTTTAGGCAAGGCTCAAAATTCAAACCCACCTCCATAAACAGCACAAGTAAAAAACTGAGGGTTATGCTACTCAACGCCAGGAGTTTAAATCTCAAAATGCATGCGCTCGAAGCACTCCTAAGTATGGAGAACGTCGACATCTGTGCAGTAACTGAAACCTGGTTCAAGGCTCCAGAGGACACTCCAGCACTACTGGGCTACAACTCATTCCACACATTTCAGCCACAGAACACGGACCGAAACACAAAAGGAGGGGGTGTATCCATATTCATCAAGGATACCCACACCTCCAAGTTAGTGGTGCAGCACGATACCTCTGAGATCATCCATGTGCAACTAACATCAGGCAAATCTGCAATGCAAATTGTGGCCTGCTACAGATCACCCTCCATGACCCAGGCCCACCACTCCACCTTTCTGGAGACACTGGAAAACATGAAGGTCCTACTGAACACCCTGATCTTGGGAGATTTCAATTACCCTACCATTAACTGGGAAAACTACTTGAGTACAAACTCCCAGGCTCAGAGCTTCCTGGAATTTATCAACTCAAATGCCCTGGATCAGCTGGTAAACTCACCTACCAGAGGCCACAACATATTGGATCTGGTCATCACCAACATGGGCGACAGGTGCTCTGTACCAGAGGTCAACCCGTCACTGGTTAGATCAGACCATAAACTAATCACCCTGGATGTCCACACCTCACCACCACCCCAACCAAGGAAACCACAGTGAAAAACTTTTCTAAAGCAAACTTCACCTTACTTAAGTCAGAGGTGGTAAGTTTCACAGCCCCCACGCTAAAGGATAACACTGCCCAAGATGCAGAATCCTTTACAATTGCACTCTATGAGGACCTACAAGGATGTATGGATCGTGCCATCCCTAGCAAAACCTAGACTCACTCCCCTAAGAGAAGGAAACCAGTCTGGTGGACCCCTGCCATAAACAGGTTATATAACAAAAGGAGGAAACTAGTTCAGAAAAAAGCACATCCCAAGAAGGAAAGACATCCCTGATCAGTATCAGTAAGAAACTAAGGTCCCTCATAAAATCATCCAAGGCAAACTTCAAAAGAAAAATAGCCAAGGACTCAAACGATAACCACAAAGCCTTCTTTAGCTATGTCAAAAATCTAAGTGGCAGCTCACAGATATGCTCTGAGATAGTGCAAAATAGCACAAAATATACTGAACCTACTGATACTGCCAACATCCTGGCAGATAGATTCAGTGCAAACTTCACCTCCCTCTCACCTTCAAAAGTGCCCACAACAATACCGGAAAAGTGTAGTGTCCCGGAAATCACAGAAGCACAGGTGAAAACAGCCCTTTCAAAAGCCAAAAACACAACATCAATGGGGCCAGATGGTGTCCCAGGCTGCATCTTGCATGAACTACAGAACGAACTAACCCCTCACCTAAACATGCTGTTCAACCTCAGCCTCTCCACAGGCTACATGCCCATAGAATGGCACACAGCAATGGTTATTCTGCTCCACAAAGGAGGAGCCACAACTAACCCTGGTAACTATCACCCCATACGCCTGACTAGCCTGATCTGCAAGACTATGGAGCGCATCATCATGGAACTCATTAACAAAGACATTGGCAACCTCCAAACACTTGACCTGACCCAGTTCGGCTTTGTTAAGGGCAGATCATGCCTACTAAACCTGGTTGACTTCTTCGAGACAGTTACCAAGGCCATAGATGAGGGAAAGGTGGTTCACACAGCCTACCTTGATCTCGCCAAGGCGTTTGACACCATTCCTCACTCAGGTATTATAGAAAAACTCACCAGCCTGAACATAAACCCCTACGTCACAAGATGGGTTGCCAACTGGCTTACAAACAGAACTCACATGGTAAGAATATCGGGCTCCAGGTCTGACACTAAACCAGTCACAAGTGGTGTCCCGCAAGGCTCAGTTCTGGGACCCCTACTGTTCAGCATATATTTCTCAGAAGTACAGGCATACACAGGAGGACTATGGCTAACCAGGTTTGCCAATTACTGCAAACTGGGAGCCATAATTGACTCTCCGGCTGACACGGACATCCTCCAAAAAGGCCTTACTGAGACAGACACCTGGTGTCAAAGTCATGGCCTCAAGCTAAATGCCAAAAAATGCATAGTCATCCCGTTTGGGAAAAACAAAACACCCACGAATTACCACATAGGCAGCAGCCCCCTTAATACAGAAGAGGTAATAAGAGATCTGGGGACCCAGGTAGATAGTAATCTCTCCTTTGACAATCATATTGCCAAAGTAGTTAGGAAATCCTTCTATGTGGCCCATCTAATTACTAAGGGGTTCACATCTAGAAATAAAGAGATTATAGTGCCCCTCTACTCGTCACTCATCAGACCCATCATAGAGTACAATGCCCCATTTGGGATGTACCTCATAAGACACTTCCAACAGCTTGAAAGACCACAAAAGCACCTCACCAAGAGGATTACTGGCCTCAAACATATGTCCTATGCAGCCCGACTGAAAAAACTCCGGCTGTTCTCAGTGGCATATCGCTTACTCAGAGGTGATCTCTGCCTGACTTACAAAGCCATGTCCAACTCAGAATTGATGGACTTGCTCCACCTAAAGAAATCCAAGTCACTGTGAGCCACGCGCTCTAGTGAGCTAAACCTCGCCACAACAATAAATAGAACATGCTGGAGGGATAGATTCCTGTCACAGAGACTCCCCATGCTTTGGAACAAAATTCATAACTACATTAGGCAGAGCCCCTCACTAACACTCTTCAAGAGAAGCCTTGACAAGTGGATGGGTAACAGAAAGTACACCCCTGGGATCACTTCATTGGCTCTGCCTGACAGAGGATCAGTTAATTAATCAATGGGGCGGCGAAAGCCGACACACTCTGGCTAGGTTTATAAATGCCCTCGGGCAAATAGCCTACCTATGAACCTATGAACCTATATGTGCCAATTTAATAAAGATGTTTATTGAAAAAAAATAATAGACTGGGTACTCATCTTCTCCCCAAATAATATATTCTCCTTAGGTTCTCTGTCAAATTCCTTAATTCACTACCTTCGCACTTTTTGTCATAGCACTATAACATCTCGCCCCCAAACACCACCACTTCAGTGAGGTATGTAGAGTCACTCATTTTCAAATAGATACGTTTGCCACTGTTATAAATTTCTATAACTATAAACATCCAAAGGATCTCCCACTAGATTACTTTGTTGCAAAATTTCCTTAATACCCTAAATAAACTATCCCCCTCAGATAAAATATGTAAGGACCATGCCAGCCCCTGTCTGTGCAAGTCCATAAAGCAAATGATGAAACAGAGTGACAACTCCTGGAAATCCTGGACTTTAAACAAAACTCAAACTAATCTATAAGCATTTCAGACAACTCAGAAACCATACAAAGTACCTTATCAACATAGACAAAAGGAACTACTAAATTAACCTCCAATCCAAAACCCTCGAAAAATCCAAAGACCTTCTGGTCCACCATAAATCAAATCCTTGCACCTGGGCATGCCAAAACCTACTCCCACAATAATCAAACAGCTTAGAAAACACTGCCAGTCTTTTCAATAGGTCACTTTACAAATTCACTCACATCCTTAATGTTGTTGTTACTATTGTTGTGTTTTTCGGCTTATCCCGGTTAGGGGTCGCCACAGCGGAACTTCGGTCCGCTAATGTTTGGTAGCGGATTTTTACATGCCGAGTTACCAGCCCTGATGCACAACCTTCAACGAAGGCACGCCCATTCAGCATGCCTCCACACAGAAGACACTTTAGCTGAGAATTGAATGGGACAACATCTTGCTGTGAGGCGACAACGCTACCACAGCACACTACTGCGGGACTCACTCACATCCTTAATAAATAACCAAATTCTAACAACTTCCCTGTTTTTTTCTGCAATAGTTTCAGTTCTGACTTTCTCTCCTTGCAACCAGTCCTTACCTCTACTATTAAAATAATCCCTCTTATGCTGAAATCTGCCATGCTTACAGCAGGTAATCTGTCTGCTGAATACATAAAATTAGCTGCCAAGGCAATAACTTATCCAGGTTCTGTTCATGCAAACCACTCAGTCACAGAATTCTGTTTTACTGCTCTGGAAAACATGTTATGTCTTACTGCTACATAGAGGTGATAGTTCCATAGAACTCATTAACTGTCAACCCATTGCTATCCTGTCTTCACTGTCATGTAAAATGTGTACAGTCCCAACTGACTATCAACATCTCTCAAAATAGCTTCCACTATTCATCACAAATGAGCTTTTGCCACCATCACAGCACTACCACTGCCCTCTTAAACTTTGTTAATGCAGTTAGCATACAAAGGAGTGAAGGCAAGCTATTTTCAATTCTCTTTCTTGTCCTTTCCAAAGCCTTCAGCACAGTCTTTCACTCTGTTCTACCACAACAACAAAAAAAAAAACTGTCTAATTTGGGATTTTAGTGTTCCTGTCTTGCCTGGTTCCATAGTTATCTTTCTAACAGATTCCAAGGTTTAAAATGGCATTCAGAATTCTCATTTCTTCATTTCTACTAGTGATCTTCAAGATTTTGTCCTTGGCCCCATACTTTTTAATATTTTCATTAATAACCTCTGAGAAACCTGTAAATTAGCTGCCATAGTTCAGTGCACCACTTAGACAACCTGCATAAAATCACCCAGGAATCCTTCTTTTCAGTAGAGTCATGGTTAACTAACTCTCAAGTATTTCTTAATCCAAAAAAGTAAACTTGTCCTCTTCACCCCAATGTACTTGGTCCACAAATGAAATTAAGCATTTACATTAATGATAATCTGAAATTTGTTTACCATGCCTAACATTTAGTGATAAAAATTCACCAAAAATTGAACTCCCTTTTCAGAATTAAATATCACTTGACTGATCCTGCCAGAAAACATCTAGCCTCCACACTACTTCTCCTTACCCTCCTCCATTTTGCCCAATATTCACAAATTTAGAAACTACACAGTTAACAAATCTGAAATAATGCTACCATCGCAAAGTAACTAATTTCACAGCCAGCTATCAACACATGAGTCATTATATTGCCCTCAAAGGAATGAAGTGGCTTGAACTACCTCACTAGTTATCCCATTCCCAACTTGTCACAATTCATAATCTCATTTATAAACTCACAAACTGTCCATCTCTCTCTCTGTCCTCATCCATCAATGCTCACCTGATAGATCCCTATGCCCTACTGAAACACTTCTGCTACTCATCACTAAATCCAATAATGCAGTTACTGTCACTTTTTACTCCAACTAAGAAGCCAGAATGTTGAATTCCAAACTGGAACATCACCGCAAAGCTTTCAAACTTTAACTAAAGTCATATCTATCCAGTTCCTGTATCTACAATGCTATACTCCAGGATAATCACGATATCTATAACATTGCTTACTGCCTAATCTATTGTAATCCTATTCTCATCTCATCATTAATCTATAAATATTTTCTAATTGTCATTTCAGCATTTGACTTATACTTTACCTGCTATCACCTTTCCTGCCCTTACCTTTTTTAACTTTCCTGAGTGGTAACTTTCTATGATTGCTAATGTTATTGCAGTATCCCACTGCTTCTTCTCTATCTTTCTCCTCACATTTTTTGGGCATTTTTAACACTGCACATTGTTAATCATATTCTCACTACTTAAACTATGTATAAAATACTGCTTACATTAAGTAATGTTTTGCATAAGATCTTAACTGCTGTTGTTACCCGGTCTGTATTTTTAAAACCCTTGCATCTGGTGATTTCTTATTGAGACTGATGCTGGTGCATGTGTACTTCTAGAGTTGTTTTTTTTTCCCCGTGGGCCTCTGCTGGAAAGGGATCTCGCAGCCAGATGGACTTTCCCAGTCAACAAATGCAAAATAAATAGATATTTACAACAGAAATGTTATGGTTTACAACTATCTGATCCACTTTTACATTTGTTTTCAATGACCTCATAGTGACCAAAAGGGGAATTTATACAATTGAAAGTTTTCGACCCTGCATGAGTGAAATAGCATTTATTGCATTTGTTTGTTTCTATTTTTCGGTAGTCTGTATTTTTACTTTTGCTTTCAGCATTTTGCCATATGGATGATTAACTGAAATTTGCAGCATAATTAACCAATGTTGTGCTAACTGACTGTATGTTCTGCCAGGCATAGTGTTAGTATTTTTCTACATGTGCAGAGATCTGCAGTTAATTAATACTTTTACTATTGCTTCTGTTTATATTTAAATACAATTTTATAAACAATGTCATTATTTGATGCTGAATGAAGAATTGGGTAACAAGAGATAGTTGCTGCACTATAAAATTATGTAACCTACTTTATGGATAACTGCATATTAATTTTTATAGTTTAACTTACTGGCATGCCAAATAACAGATTACTTGGAAAGCCACTGAGCTGGGTATAGTTTCGTATACAATAACAAACAGATTGTGGGAAAATGGTCTTGTATTCATAATATGATGGTCTTGTATTTATAATATGATGGTCTTGTATTTATAACATGCCTTTTCTGTCCGTACCTTTTTGTGTATCAAGAGCCTTCTTTGTTTGGTCCTTTGTTAGAAAGGCTTTTGTACAGAGGCTGTGCCCAGTATGGAAAACAGTGCATTAAGGCAGTTTATGAACTGGATTAAACTGGACAACACATTTCAGTTTTAAAGTTAACTCTCAGCTGAAGGTGGAACTTTTTTTCAGGGAAGAAACATTAATAAACTAAGCAGTTGTACTTTTACTGCCTGCTTTTGATGTGTTTTACAAGCAGTACATCAATCAATCTGCAAAGATAAAACTTTGATCTTTATTTCACTGGAGTAATGCCAGCATAGATATGTACATCTGTTGAGTGCTATGGCTCAGTAGTTTGTATTGATATAATTATGCGTCATCACTTAATATTTGAGCTGAGGTTCCAGGTAGACAGGCACATGAAAAGGCTTTCATTGCAATGATTCAGGATGTTTTATTTGAGTGAACACAGGAAGGATGTGGTTTCTAGAGTGACATGCAGTTTCTTGCATTCCTTTCTGGCCATATGTTTTACATGCACCCAGGGTATTTTTTAAGTAGATAACTTAAAGAAAGTAATACTTGATATGGCATTTTTTACCAGAAAAGCAAAATCATTGTCTCAGCATACCTATTATTTTTTTTTAAAGTTTGATGTCTGCTTGTAAGCATTTGTTACCCCTGTATGAAATGTTAGTTGGTTATTGAAATGCATCCCATTATGTGAATATGCTGAGTAATATGTGGTTCATAGGTTCATAGGAATACACTAGGCTAATGGCCACTGGGGCCTTCTTAAGCCTAATCATATATCACAAATCTCTGACAAGTTTTTCTACCCTTGCAGCAACAGACTTTGGAGATTAAACATTTACAAGCAGTGGCCTGGGAGAGAAACCATTTACAGGTTGCCTGTGTCCAGTAGAAACATAGGTGAGGTCTCAAACTAGGAATGGATTTCCTGTTCCCCATCCAATTGTCCAAGTTACACTTGAGTTGGGTTAGAGAGGAAATTTGCTTCACATGGATGGGGAGCCTGTTCCAGACATGGGTTAGTGTCTTTGGATACATAGCTGTCTCTCCAGCAGGTCCTATTTATATCATAGGTAAGGTTTAAGTCTTTAGAACTAGTTATTCCAGTGGTGTTAATTTTGTGGTATGCAGGATGTCCTACAGAGTGGACTTCAACAATGCTTTGTATACCATGCATAGATCTGTCCTCAACAGCCTGTAGGAGACAGAATACAGGAATAGACTTTGAGGTGGTCTGCTATAATCATAGTAAGCCCTCAGAAAATGTGGACAACATTGTTATGCAGTAAGCAGAAATGCATCTTAACAGAAGAAAACCCATCTTTAAAGTCAAAGTCAAATTTATTTCAGTTCTTACATGTAGACACTTCAGAATGAGACAGATGAAAAACAGTCAGAAGTGAGGAATTCATATAAGCATGGTCAATGCACTAAAAACTATTATTTTTATAGAATATGTTTTTTATTAAACTGCCTTTCCTTCAGTAAGCACCACACTATGCAGCGCTGCACCTGCTAACCGCCATGCATATATACAAATATACATAAACACACATGCTCACACATATGTTGGGTTGCATAACACTAACACATCTAGGTATTACTTTCTGATATCTTAGCTAGAGACCTAGTTATAACTTGCTAATGTAAAACATATTCACAGTGAGAGTTTTCCTATTCCTAGTACCTGGAACACTGTTGTCCTCTAGCATCTTATTCCACGTGGTCACATTCTGTTTCTCATCTCAATATTACCATCTGGCAGTATAACACCTCATATGAGGATAAGGACAGAGAACAAGAAATGTAACAGTGATTTTTGCCTTTAAGCTATAGGAGAAAGAAGAAGCAAGAGACTCGATGTGGTTAAATGTGTTATACAGGCAAAGATACCTATAACAACAGAGAAAGAGCAAATACACATGTATATCTGTTCAATTATTTTATATTATAATTACTTTATTATTTATTTATTTTATTTTACATTTGTTGACCGGGATAGTCCAGCTGGATACATATCCGTTTTCAGTGGAGGCCCGGGGAGAAAAGCTCCAAGGACAGAGGTACAAGAGCACATATTACAAACATTACAATGGAAATTGAACATGTAGTATAATGCATTAAATACACTTATGATATTAGAGAAGTACCAAAAAATAGTGATACAAGAGCAAATATTCCAAGCAGTACAATAGAAATTAGACATTTAGTACAGTAAGTTGGTACGCTTCTAATTATGGGTTAGAACAATAAGTAAGTAAAAAAGATGGGATCCTAGGATGAAAGGAGTTGGTAAGATAGAATGTAAAGGTTATAAGGTGACCCGTTTGAGTTGGGTTACATGGTGGCTAGTCTAGGCCATAAGGAGTCGTGGGCAAGGGATATTAATCAGGGTTAGGGCATGGGCATAACCATTGGGTTGTTAGAAACGCTCGGAGGTGAATTTTAAATTGATCCAGAGTGGTCAATTGTCTAAGGTTGCTTGGAAGGGCATTCCATAACTTGCCAATGGAATTGGCATAGAGAGCATCCCCTCCTGAATTGTTTGGTTTGATGGTCAATACTTGACTAATTTTGGATGACCTAAGGGATGATAGATTTGAATAGGAGGTGAGAATGTTGTTGAGAGAGGGAGTTTTGTCAGGGTGTTTAATGATTTTGAATGCCTCGGTAAGCTGGTTAAGTTTCAGAAGATTAGGCAATTCTAACCATCCTAGTGTTCTAAGGTTTAGGCAGTGGTGGGTTTGGTAGGGCATACCGGTGATAAATCTAGCTATGTGGTGATAGGCAGTGGATAGTTTATTAAGCTCTTTTTTGTGAAGGAAGGAGAATATAGGGGAGGCATAAAGGAGGGTGGAGAGGAGGTGAGTTCTGGCAATGGTTAGCTTGGTGTGAGGGGTTAGGAATTTCTTTATCCTGTACATGGATCCAAGTTTTTTGTTCAGTGTTTTAGTGGTCAGGTTCACGTGCATGTCAAATCTAAGTTTGTGGTCTATTGTCACCCCAAGTAGTTTGGTGTGGGACACTGGATAGATTTTGGTGCCATTGTTAGCAGAGACAACAAAGATAGGAGTTTGGGTGCTGGGAAATTGTAGACTGGGAGGTATTGCTGGAGAAGGGAAGAATAAAAGTAATTTGGTTTTGGTTGGATTGAGTAGGAGTTTTAGGTTTGAGAACCATTTTTCTACTAATGAGAAGCAGATTTGGGTAGTAGCTTGAAGGTTGGTGAGAGAGACGTCAGAACAAATAAGGGTAGAGTCGTCTGCATATTGGATGCAGGTGGTATTGGGAAGGACTGAGTGTAAGTCATTAATAAAGAGAGAGAAAAGAAGGGGACCAAGGATAGATCCTTGAGGGACACCGATATTAGTGGGAAGAAGGTCTGAGATCCTATTATGCCACTGTACTGCTTGTTTTCTATCAGAGAGGTATGCGTTGAACCAACTAATGGTGGATTTGCTAAGGTTGAAGGTTTCAAGTGTGAGGAGAAGTTGTTTATGGTTAACCATATCAAAGGCTTTTGAAAGGTCAAGAAAGAGCGCAGAGGAAATTAATTTGTTGTTCCGGTTGCAGTTAATTGAGTCAACAAAGGAGAGAAGAGCAGTGGTGGTGCTGTGATGTGGACGAAAGCCGTGTTGGGAATTAGATAGGAGTTTGTTTTGGGTAAGGTGGGTGATAAGTTGCTTGTGAATGCAGCGTTCCATAATTTTGGATAGAGGAGACAGGATTGCAATGGGTCGATAATTAGATGGATCAGTGGAGGGACCTCCTTTGTGGAGAGGAATAATAAAGGAGGTTTTCCAGATAGAGGGGATCGAGGCTTCAGAGATTGCATGGTTAATAAGGATAGATACAGGGTAAGCAATGGCATCAGCAGCTATTTGCAAGTATTTAGCCGGAAGTAGGTCAGCCGCTAGGGTGGTTGGTTTAAGTTTTTTTAGAAGGGTACGGATATAGGAGGTAGAGGTGGGTGCTAAGCTGAAGGCAGGTTGATTAGGAACCTTGAGGGTGGTTGCGGCCGAGGGGGGGGAGGTAAGCTGACTGGCGAGGGACTGGATAGTCTCAGTAAAAAAAGAATTGAAAGAGTTTGCTATCTCACTTGGATCTTTATCCATAAGTGTTGCAGGTGTGGGGGTGGAAGATTTACCTGGATGGAGAAGTTGGTTGAAGCCAGCCCAAAATTTTTTAGGGTTGTGTTGGTGCTTATCTTGGAGGTGATAGAAATATTGCTTTTTATCGGATGTAACAGCTGCTTTAGTTGAATTTCTAAGCTGAAGGAATTTGTTACGGTCTAGAGGGGTTTTAGTGGTTCTCCATTTGTTCCATGCCAGGTTTCTGAGTTTAATTTTATTTTTTGTGTCATTAGATAGCCAAGGTGCGATACGATCCCTGGTTCTAATGAGTCGTTTTGGGGCATGGGAGTCCAGTATTTTGAGGAAAGTGTCATTAAAATGGGATACACTTTCTTCTAGGGGAAGGGTTTTTAGGATAGACCAGTTGCATGCTTTAAGGTCAGCGAGAAATAGATCCGGGATGAAATTCTTGCTGTTCCTAACAAGTCTGGTTAAGGGGGGGTAAGTATTTGGGCATTTATGTTTTGTTATAAAGGTAATGAGGTGGTCACTAAGGTCATTGGGGAGGGTCCCCACGGAATAGTTGGAAGGGTCTTTGTTTGTAAGTATCCAGTCTATGGTACTATCTTTTTGTAGGGGATAGCCAATTCTAGTGGGAGAAAGAATAAGTTGGGAAAAACCATGTAAGTTAATAGGGAGAGGGTTGGAATGAGAGGAGTATAGAGACCAGTCAATGTTAACGTCTCCTAAAATTATTGTTTCTTGTGGGTAGAAGGTGGAAAGCCAGTTGAGGGTTTGTTCAAGGATTTCAGTGTTACTCCCTGGGGGTAAGTAGGTGACTATGAGATTAATACTTTTTTGGTTATTTAGGGTTAGTTTTAGGGCAATCAATTCTTGGTTACGGAGAATTGGAGGTTGAAGGGGATGTCTGGTAATGTTCAAGGAGTTTTTGAATAAGACTGCTATTCCTCCACCCTTTCTTGTAACTCTATCTGCCCTGAGGATGTTATACCCAGGTGGGATGATTTCCTCATCCTTGGTGATAGGTTTGAGCCATGTTTCAGAAAGACACATGATGTCAGGGGAGTGAATTTCTAGCAGAGCGTGAAGGTTGTGAACTTTGTTGTTGATGCTTCGTACATTGAGGTGAAGCATATGGAGTGAGCCTAATGGGCTTCTAGTAGTGCTACCGGAATCTAGGTTTAGGTCACTGGAGGGGCCAGGGTTAGGGTGGATGTCACCGTCTCTAGTTATGGATCTTTTTAAATGGTCAAGTATTCTTTGGAGTTTAATTATTAGAATGAGATTATCTCTAGATGAGGATAATTTTGGGTAAGAGAGGGTGAGGTGGAAGCAGTAGAGATAGTTGTTAGAAGTTGGGTAAAAAGAGGGATGGGTACAATTGAGGGTGACATTGGAGTATAGGGAGGTTTGGCTGTTGGGAAGGTAGGCGTCTGCAGGGTTTAAGGTGTCATAACTTGTTAGCAGGTAGGTTGAGATAAGTAGAAGCATAATAGGAGGGAGGATAGTATGAGAGTGTCCTGCCATGGTGTGGAGTGTGGGGGGGGAGTGGGCTACCTTGTTACAACTAGTGAGCAGAGAGACTAGGAGGCGGGTGGTGAGAGTGTTAATGAAGGAGTTATAAGGGAAAATAGGAGGTGGTCCTTGGAGTAAAGTCAGCTGATGAGTGGGGGAGTGGTATTCAAGAGAGGGACTGTAGCGATTGGGTGGAGGGAAGGGGGATGGATCTAATGAGCAGATAAATGTAGAGGTAGTGGGGGCGGGTGGGAATAGGGGGCAGGGTGGGGCGCGGAGCGAGCCCGAGCGTAGCGAGGGCGAAGCGGAGCGGGGATAACACCGCCAAGGATTTACCTTCTTCCAAAGGTAGCCACTTTAATAGAATGTAACAGCCTGTTTTTCTAGTAAAGGGTCCACTGTTATAATAGGCTTGAGTTAACAGATAGGAGGTAACTGTTGGTAGAATTCACAGAGCAGATGGCTTTCTGTTAAGCAGAAAGTTAGATTAGAAGAGACTAATCAAGTCCCAAATCTTTCCGTTGTTGCCTGACACAACTGACTGTACAAAATGCTGTGAGAAGGTATATTGTTTTACCTAGTCAGGTTAGTTATATTGTTTTGCTAGCTGTGTGCATTCGCACAGGAGAGGGTCGTCTTAGGGCTGCCGTGTTGGATAGGTGCCACGCGTTACTTTAGGGTAAGGGGCTGAAAGGAGAAAATGAAATACAGAGTGGTTAAGATTCAAGCAGTGCACAGTCGCAGATATTTTAAACAGGTCAAGATAGGACATGTAATGCAGTTATTCATCTGAGTAAAAAAACAGTTCTAGAATGTTAAACACATATTACTATTTTCTGTTTGGCGACCTGCCTTAAGCTGTAGAACTGAGGGAATGCCACTGGGCCTTTAGAGCGTGCTCTGAAGTACGCACCATAAACAATGATAATAAATTATGAAAAGTTTAGAGTTTAAGCACGTAAAAAAAACACTTTGCATTGAAGGTCAAAACAAAATGAGAGATATACAGAAGTGTTAAGCTAGGATAGCGAGCAGTACTAACTACGCGCTCATGTTACAGCAGTAACCCTGGTATATAACTTTTTACAAACACGGAAGTTCAACTGCCCCAAAACACTTTTAAGCAAAAAGAGACTGGGTGAATATGCTTCTCCAGCGACTGCTTAATCACAACTATACAAGACACGTGCTATCATTCAATCGGATTCCTTAATACATACATAATCAAAACACTTCAAATCAATTTACAGCATACATAATCAAAACACTTCTAAGCAAAAAAGAGACTGGGTGAATATGCTTCTCCAGCGACTGCTTAATCACAACTGTACAAGACACGTGCTCTTTCTTAACAAACAGCATTAGTTCCGTAACAAACTACTGCAACATCAAATCAAGCAAGGCTAGCGTCACAGTGATTCATCCACTACAAACCTTAGTTAGGTTAATAATAACTGTTAAAAAAATACACTACTGGGTTGAATTCAATTACAACATACCCAAAGTACTCCAGAAGGCGACCGCAAATATACAGCGGTCTGGTCGGATCAGGTCCTTTAGACAAAGTGACGCGGCGGAATTACCATGGGGGTGTAATGAAACCTCGGGAGCAGGGATTGCACCGCGGGAACACCGCCAAGGATTTACCTTCTTCCAAAGGTAGCCACTTTAATAGAATGTAACAGCCTGTTTTTCTAGTAAAGGGTCCACTGTTATAATAGGCTTGAGTTAACAGATAGGAGGTAACTGTTGGTAGAATTCACAGAGCAGATGGCTTTCTGTTAAGCAGAAAGTTAGATTAGAAGAGACTAATCAAGTCCCAAATCTTTCCGTTGTTGCCTGACACAACTGACTGTACAAAATGCTGTGAGAAGGTATATTGTTTTACCTAGTCAGGTTAGTTATATTGTTTTGCTAGCTGTGTGCATTCGCACAGGAGAGGGTCGCCTTAGGGCTGCCGTGTTGGATAGGTGCCACGCTGCTACTTTAGGGTAAGGGGCTGAAAGGAGAAAATGAAATACAGAGTGGTTAAGATTCAAGCAGTGCACAGTCGCAGATATTTTAAACAGGTCAAGATAGGACATGTAATGCAGTTATTCATCTGAGTAAAAAAACAGTTCTAGAATGTTAAACACATATTACTATTTTCTGTTTGGCGACCTGCCTTAAGCTGTAGAACTGAGGGAACGCCACTGGGCCTTTAGAGCGTGCTCTGAAGTACGCACCATAAACAATGATAATAAATTATGAAAAGTTTAGAGTTTAAGCACGTAAAAAAAACACTTTGCATTGAAGGTCAAAACAAAAATGAGAGATATACAGAAGTGTTAAGCTAGGATAGCGAGCAGTACTAACTACGCGCTCATGTTACAGCAGTAACCCTGGTATATAACTTTTTACAAACACGGAAGTTCAACTGCCCCAAAAACACTTTTAAGCAAAAAGAGACTGGGTGAATATGCTTCTCCAGCGACTGCTTAATCACAACTATACAAGACACGTGCTATCATTCAATCGGATTCCTTAATACATACATAATCAAAACACTTCAAATCAATTTACAGCATACATAATCAAAACACTTCTAAGCAAAAAAGAGACTGGGTGAATATGCTTCTCCAGCGACTGCTTAATCACAACTGTACAAGACACGTGCTCTTTCTTAACAAACAGCATTAGTTCCGTAACAAACTACTGCAACATCAAATCAAGCAAGGCTAGCGTCACAGTGATTCATCCACTACAAACCTTAGTTAGGTTAATAATAACTGTTAAAAAAATACACTACTGGGTTGAATTCAATTACAACATACCCAAAGTACTCCAGAAGGCGACCGCAAATATACAGCGGTCTGGTCGGATCAGGTCCTTTAGACAAAGTGACGCGGCGGAATTACCATGGGGGTGTAATGAAACCTCGGGAGCAGGGATTGCACCGCTGAACACCGCCAAGGATTTACCTTCTTCCAAAGGTGGCCACTTTAATAGAATGTAACAGCCTGTTTTTCTAGTAAAGGGTCCACTGTTATAATAGGCTTGAGTTAACAGATAGGAGGTAACTGTTGGTAGAATTCACAGAGCAGATGGCTTTCTGTTAAGCAGAAAGTTAGATTAGAAGAGACTAATCAAGTCCCAAATCTTTCCGTTGTTGCCTGACACAACTGACTGTACAAAATGCTGTGAGAAGGTATATTGTTTTACCTAGTCAGGTTAGTTATATTGTTTTGCTAGCTGTGTGCATTCGCACAGGAGAGGGTCGTCTTAGGGCTGCCGTGTTGGATAGGTGCCACGCTGCTACTTTAGGGTAAGGGGCTGAAAGGAGAAAATGAAATACAGAGTGGTTAAGATTCAAGCAGTGCACAGTCGCAGATATTTTAAACAGGTCAAGATAGGACATGTAATGCAGTTATTCATCTGAGTAAAAAAACAGTTCTAGAATGTTAAACACATATTACTATTTTCTGTTTGGCGACCTGCCTTAAGCTGTAGAACTGAGGGAACGCCACTGGGCCTTTAGAGCGTGCTCTGAAGTACGCACCATAAACAATGATAATAAATTATGGAAAGTTTAGAGTTTAAGCACGTAAAAAAAACACTTTGCATTGAAGGTCAAAACAATTATGAGAGATATACAGAAGTGTTAAGCTAGGATAGTGAGCAGTACTAACTACGCGCTCATGTTACAGCAGTAACCCTGGTATATAACTTTTTACAAACACGGAAATTCAACTGCCCCAAAAACACTTTTAAGCAAAAAGAGACTGGGTGAATATGCTTCTCCAGCGACTGCTTAATCACAACTATACAAGACACGTGCTATCATTCAATCGGATTCCTTAATACATACATAATCAAAACACTTCAAATCAATTTACAGCATACATAATCAAAACACTTCTAAGCAAAAAAGAGACTGGGTGAATATGCTTCTCCAGCGACTGCTTAATCACAACTGTACAAGACACGTGCTCTTTCTTAACAAACAGCATTAGTTCCGTAACAAACTACTGCAACATCAAATCAAGCAAGGCTAGCGTCACAGTGATTCATCCACTACAAACCTTAGTTAGGTTAATAATAACTGTTAAAAAATACACTACTGGGTTGAATTCAATTACAACATACCCAAAGTACTCCAGAAGGCGACCGCAAATATACAGCGGTCTGGTCGGATCAGGTCCTTTAGACAAAGTGACGTGGCGGAATTACCATGGGGGTGTAATGAAACCTCGGGAGCAGGGATTGCACCGCGGGAACACCGCCAAGGATTTACCTTCTTCCAAAGGTAGCCACTTTAATAGAATGTAACAGCCTGTTTTTCTAGTAAAGGGTCCACTGTTATAATAGGCTTGAGTTAACAGATAGGAGGTAACTGTTTGTAGAATTCACAGAGCAGATGGCTTTCTGTTAAGCAGAAAGTTAGATTAGAAGAGACTAATCAAGTCCCAAATCTTTCCGTTGTTGCCTGACACAACTGACTGTACAAAATGCTGTGAGAAGGTATATTGTTTTACCTAGTCAGGTTAGTTATATTGTTTTGCTAGCTGTGTGCATTCACACAGGAGAGGGTCATCTTAGGGCTGCCGTGTTGGATAGGTGCCACGCGTTACTTTAGGGTAAGGGGCTGAAAGGAGAAAATGAAATACAGAGTGGTTAAGATTCAAGCAGTGCACAGTCGCAGATATTTTAAACAGGTCAAGATAGGACATGTAATGCAGTTATTCATCTGAGTAAAAAAACAGTTCTAGAATGTTAAACACATATTACTATTTTCTGTTTGGCGACCTGCCTTAAGCTGTAGAACTGAGGGAACGCCACTGGGCCTTTAGAGCGTGCTCTGAAGTACGCACCATAAACAATGATAATAAATTATGAAAAGTTTAGAGTTTAAGCACGTAAAAAAAACACTTTGCATTGAAGGTCAAAACAAAAATGAGAGATATACAGAAGTGTTAAGCTAGGATAGCGAGCAGTACTAACTACGCGCTCATGTTACAGCAGTAACCCTGGTATATAACTTTTTACAAACACGGAAGTTCAACTGCCCCAAAAACACTTTTAAGCAAAAAGAGACTGGGTGAATATGCTTCTCCAGCGACTGCTTAATCACAACTATACAAGACACGTGCTATCATTCAATCGGATTCCTTAATACATACATAATCAAAACACTTCAAATCAATTTACAGCATACATAATCAAAACACTTCTAAGCAAAAAAGAGACTGGGTGAATATGCTTCTCCAGCGACTGCTTAATCACAACTGTACAAGACACGTGCTCTTTCTTAACAAACAGCATTAGTTCTGTAACAAACTACTGCAACATCAAATCAAGCAAGGCTAGCGTCACAGTGATTCATCCACTACAAACCTTAGTTAGGTTAATAATAACTGTTAAAAAAATACACTACTGGGTTGAATTCAATTACAACATACCCAAAGTACTCCAGAAGGCGACCGCAAATATACAGCGGTCTGGTCGGATCAGGTCCTTTAGACAAAGTGACGCGGCGGAATTACCATGGGGGTGTAATGAAACCTCGGGAGCAGGGATTGCACCGCGGGAACACCGCCAAGGATTTACCTTCTTCCAAAGGTAGCCACTTTAATAGAATGTAACAGCCTGTTTTTCTAGTAAAGGGTCCACTGTTATAATAGGCTTGAGTTAACAGATAGGAGGTAACTGTTGGTAGAATTCACAGAGCAGATGGCTTTCTGTTAAGCAGAAAGTTAGATTAGAAGAGACTAATCAAGTCCCAAATCTTTCCGTTGTTGCCTGACACAACTGACTGTACAAAATGCTGTGAGAAGGTATATTGTTTTACCTAGTCAGGTTAGTTATATTGTTTTGCTAGCTGTGTGCATTCGCACAGGAGAGGGTCGTCTTAGGGCTGCCGTGTTGGATAGGTGCCACGTTACTTTAGGGTAAGGGGCTGAAAGGAGAAAATGAAATACAGAGTGGTTAAGATTCAAGCAGTGCACAGTCGCAGATATTTTAAACAGGTCAAGATAGGACATGTAATGCAGTTATTCATCTGAGTAAAAAAACAGTTCTAGAATGTTAAACACATATTACTATTTTCTGTTTGGCGACCTGCCTTAAGCTGTAGAACTGAGGAACGCCACTGGGCCTTTAGAGCGTGCTCTGAAGTACGCACCATAAACAATGATAATAAATTATGAAAAGTTTAGAGTTTAAGCACGTAAAAAAAACACTTTGCATTGAAGGTCAAAACAAAAATGAGAGATATACAGAAGTGTTAAGCTAGGATAGCGAGCAGTACTAACTACGCGCTCATGTTACAGCAGTAACCCTGGTATATAACTTTACAAACACGGAAGTTCAACTGCCCCAAAACACTTTTAAGCAAAAGAGACTGGGTGAATATGCTTCTCCAGCGACTGCTTAATCACAACTATACAAGACACGTGCTATCATTCAATCGGATTCCTTAATACATACATAATCAAAACACTTCAAATCAATTTACAGCATACATAATCAAAACACTTCTAAGCAAAAAGAGACTGGGTGAATATGCTTCTCCAGCGACTGCTTAATCACAACTGTACAAGACACGTGCTCTTTCTTAACAAACAGCATTAGTTCCGTAACAAACTACTGCAACATCAAATCAAGCAAGGCTAGCGTCACAGTGATTCATCCACTACAAACCTTAGTTAGGTTAATAATAACTGTTAAAAAAATACACTACTGGGTTGAATTCAATTACAACATACCCAAAGTACTCCAGAAGGCGACCGCAAATATACAGCGGTCTGGTCGGATCAGGTCCTTTAGACAAAGTGACGCGGCGGAATTACCATGGGGGTGTAATGAAACCTCGGGAGCAGGGATTGCACCGTGGGAACACTGCCAAGGATTTACCTTCTTCCAAAGGTAGCCACTTTAATAGAATGTAACAGCCTGTTTTTCTAGTAAAGGGTCCACTGTTATAATAGGCTTGAGTTAACAGATAGGAGGTAACTATTGGTAGAATTCACAGAGCAGATGGCTTTCTGTTAAGCAGAAAGTTAGATTAGAAGAGACTTATTTTTCACTTTGTAAGTAGACTGGTACATAGACCCTTTTTGCCACAACTAAAGGGCACTAAAGTTCTCATACTAAATTAACTGTAGGACATCTTCCTTCCCCCATCCCATTCTAGAGGTATTAAAAGTGGGGAGAAAAAGAGAGGTCATCAATAAACTCCCTAAGCCAGGACTCAAATAATCAACCATATCAATGAAAAGCATTTTAGGGTGGCCACAGTGGTGCAGCAGTTAGCATTGCTGCTGCACAGCAAGAGGTTCTCTGGTTCAATTCTCGGCTGGGGTGCCTTCTGTGCGGAGTCTGCATGTCCTCCCTGTGGTTGTGTGGGTTTCCTCCGGGTGCTCCGGTTTCATCCCAGAGACATGCAGTAGGTGGATTGGACACTCTAAATTGTCCCTAGGTGTGCATGTGTGTGCCTACTGTGGAAGGTTGGGCACCGGGCTGGCAACTTGACAATATAAAACTCCACTGCCAATCATGAGTGGACAGATGATCCGCTGTGGTGACCCCTAACTGGGAAAAGCCGGAAGAAGATCTATGAAAAGCATTTTGAAAGCACAGGTCCCAATCAAAGCTTAGAACTACAACAATAAAGAAGTATATGCTTCAGTTAGGACTAGAACCCTGACCCTTTAGATCACCAGTCTAGTTGCCATAAACATTAAGTTATTGAAGCAGCTGTGAAACTGTCAACTTGCATGAGCTCCATAATGAGCCTTATTCAGGGCCACAAAATCTCTGGCAGCCAGACCACTTACTTAGTAAAGAATGAATACTTAAATATAAAATAAATGAATAAATATAAAAATGTGCCTTTGTCCTTCCTCTGTCTTCACTGGTCTGTGTTTGAATCACATGTATATGAAGGAGAAATGAAGCTTCAAAACCTTGGCCAGTTCTTAACTGCTTCAATAACTTAATGATAGAGCAGCCACAACAGTTATCCAGGGGGCTGGAGTATAAATGCTCCAACCTTGTAAGCATCTTACCCATGGTTGTCTGAACCCCCTCAGCAAGCTGTGATTACCCCTTCATTGATATTCTACTCTTTTATCCATAGTTTCTGCCATTTTATTTCTTTTTTCTATATAGATTTTTTTATTAATACATAGCTAGGAATTTCTTCATCAAGTGGTATCCTGACCTGCTAAGCAAATGGCAGTTGATAATGGAATTAAGAGAAACAGATTAACATTCATCACTTAACATTTACAGTAACAATGTATTGTGTAGGGAAATGAGAAAATATGTCCTATTATCTCTCTACTGTAAAAGATGTAAATTCAGAAGTCTTCAAAGAATAAGAGATGATACTCATACTTTTCTGTTTAAATGTAAAGCATCCACTAATAAAGTTAGATTAAATTCCACATTAGATGTTAAGAAATGAATCTCTACCTATATATATATATATATGTGTGTGTGTGTGTGTGTGTGTGTGTGTGTGTGTGTGTGTGTGTGTGTATATATATATATATATATATATATATATGTATAGATAGATAGATAGATAGATAGATAGCACCACCTCTGGATGGCCATTTCTACAAAATTATTCCTACAGAATGCAGTATTACCTTTTATCACTATAGCGGATAGCCTCTAATATTGACAAAAACAGGGCTACCCAGACATTGTGTAGCTGACTTCATGACACAGAAGTATAAAGTCCTGACTCTGAGCCAGATAATGCAGGACTGATTAAAAGCACAGGCAGTAGAAGGGTTATAAACATGGTGGAAGTGAATGGTTGATACATGTTTGCCCATGTTGAGAGTAGAGGGGCAATCTAAACCACTGCCTTGCTGACATGTTGCAGGGATGAGGTGTATAGCATGTACTAAATTGTTCGGATAGATGTACCTTGCTCTGCCAAACTGCATTCTGGCATGGTAGCCACCAGAATGTGAATGATGGGATCTATATTACCATGTTGACAGGGCTGTTCATCAAACGCATTTACGTTGACACATGTACACCAAAATACCTAAATGTAAAACAGACACAAAAGCAATTTTTTTCCCAGGGAAAATAAAATCTCTGGGGCAACAAAAAACAAAACAAACCAACAGACACAATGAAGTGGGGGGGCTTCGCCCACACACACTCCCTACTTAAATATACCAGCTTCAAGATCACACTACAGTTGAGGAAATGACAATTTCCTGAAAATGGCCCAATCATTTTTTTCCTGGGAAAAAATTGCTTTTGTGGCCATTCAACATTTAGATATTTCTTTGTATGTGTTGATATATGGGCATACGCTGAACAGTCCTGTTGACATGGTAATATAGACCTGAATGATGGTGTATGCTCCAGGAAGCAGAGAGCATAGCAGACCTTCTTTAGCATGAGAGAACTTGGCAGCTCTCAGGGGAAGAGTTAGGGACATAAACAAAAAAAATGTGTGCCTGAGTGGATGACAGACAGTCCTACACATAACTCTTTGCCCTAAACCTGCCTTATGAAAGAATTACCAGGAGGTACTCTCTTCAAAGAGTAAGAGACCACCAAAGGGTAAGTGGTATAATAGCTGGCTAAATTTGAACCAAATGGGCGAATAGAGCAACCCAAAGAAGGCTTGATTGTTAAAGCAAGCACTGGAAAAATGACTGAAAAGCAAATCTTATCAGTATAAGTGGATTTAGGTGTACATAAAGGTAGACAGACAAAAGGACAGAAAAAAAGGATGGCATATGTTGATGGATCCCAGTCCTAAACTCCACAATAAGAATACTTATTTACTTAACCCAACACACCAAAAGTTAATGAATTACACTAAAACACTAGACCTTGTTCACCAGTACACTGCAAAAAGGAATAACAGATAGAACAGTCTTAAAGAATATGCATTTAAATATTTTCTAAATGTACAACAGCTATAAATCAGAAATTATACTTAGAAGGTCTACAGGCTAAAATCACTACACTCAACTATTGTGTAAAACAGCAGAATTACAAGCTAACACTGCAAACTGATATAGTAGAAAAATAAAATGACACCTAACATTTTCTTTATATGTAATTAAATGTAAAGTAAGTGCAAACTTAATACATCTAAAATGCCTCAAATTCATTTTAATATATTCAGCAATAAAAAGCCAATAATAAAATCTGGAATGTTTGTAGCTCTGAGTCACCTTGCATTCAACTAGATGGGGAATTATAAATTACATATCAGTAACTGAAAACAACTCTAAACCAATATCAAACCAATAGATCTAAGTTATAAATTGATCAACTTCATCATATTATAATTCCAAAAGAAAAAATAATAATATAATAATTTCTTTAATTAAAAAAAACTGCATTTGAAGCTATAAAACAACCATGCTTAGAGTTCATTAATTAACTTGTTCCAAGAATTGCAGATCCTGCTTTACAAACTTTTTAGAAGTTCTGGAATTTTGGTATTATTAGAATATTTTGAAATCACAGAACTTGCTGAAAAGGGATGTAGAATGTTACTTTCTCTAACAATGAATGTGAAATATCAAACATATATAATCTTATAGGATATCACCTTGAGCTTAGACTTGTGTCAACAGTTCCTGTGGTATATTTGCTCCAGTACAGTACATATCTGTCAGGCTGTCTGTTTTTTTTTTTTTTTTTCTGTTTTTGTTTTTTGGACTCGACTTGCAGTTCCCATTACTAAATACTTTGCTGAAAATGGATAATTTCCTCTTGGAAAAGAATCAGTTACTATTTCAGACTGCAACAAAAACAGTAGCAGTACTTGTTTATGTTTCTTCCACAAATTCTTCTGGTAGCAACTGTTGGCTTGTACCTTGTAAAACTGAATGCAGCCTACTCATCAGGAGTTGTGTTAGTGACACAAAACTGTCAAAATTGTCGTGGCATGTTCTTGTATTCATTAAGACTCTGAAATGGAACACTGTTCCCTGCACTTAGCTTGCTGAGCAATAACTTTCAAATTTGGATGACCTCTTCGATTAATCCCTTGCTTAGTGGCCATAGCTGAGCTGTCTTAACATGTTTTCCTAAAAAAGTGGTGTAGAACAGAAAACAGCAACAAGCCAAAGAAAAGGTTCTACTAAAAAAAACCCACAGATGAGTCTTGGATGTGGTTTTAAAAACTGAGTGGTTTCATTCTTCTAATACACAAGAACTTCTTCAGAATCTAAAACACTAAACAAACTGTAGGATTTAAAAATGGTACTTCAAAAACATGTGACCAGTAAACAGCCAATTACCATGTGATCTACATCAGTGTGCCCTTAAAGTTACATTGTTAAAATGCATTAGAAACTGTTATAATAATGACATAAAATTGTTATATAAAACAAAACACCTTGAAACAAAAATCTATATATAAAAGAATGTAGAAACATTTCAGTTAAAGACTCTGAGCTAACAAAAACAGTTAATATTTACAGTTGTTTGTCAGCTTTTAGTTTAATTTGCCATGGTGATTTGTAGCATTCTAACAAATTGTTTTATGTAACAATTTTGTTTCATTGTCATAATAGTTTTTAATACATTTTAACAATGTAACTTTAAGGACACCAACATAAACCACATGGTAATTGGCTGTTTACTGGTCACATGCTTTTCAAGCACCATTTTGAAATCTTACAGTTTGTTCAGTGTTTTAGTTTCTGAAGAAGTTCTTATGTATTAAAAGAACAAAAGTGTTCAGTTATTAAAACTGCATCTGCGACTCCTTTGTGATAGTTTTTAGTAGAACCTTTTCTTTGGTTTGTTGCAGTTTTCTGTTCTGTGACACTTTTTTAGATTTATTGCTGTTTCTGTAGTATACCAGCATGTTTGGGGAGTCTTCTTCACAGGATGCTAACCTAGATTTGTCTACATATCAAATTCCTGAGGACTGTGTGGTCCTGATACACAAATTGATGACAGATGTCTCTGATGTTTGTGGTTTACTGGAGGGGTTGAAATCCAGGAGTCAGCCCATTAATGTACCTTTGTTGTTTCCACCACCACCTTTGCAGATGCAAGGTATAGCAGCGAACCCATTGCCTGGTCCTGAAGGCCACTTAAGGGACAGAATAAGCAGTCACCAAGATACGGAAAATGTATTTGATGTTATCTGCAGAAATGTGGTAAACCTGTTTACTGACACTACTATAAGTGATAATTACATCTTGCTTAAGCCATATCACAGTTTAGCAGCTTAATGTTATTAGCAAATAAAGTCTCTTATTTTTCAGTTGCCATGGTAGTCTTTGCTTAACAACCTGTTATTGTTGTTTGGCCCTAACCACATTGGATTACATGGACCATTTACTCTTAAAGGGCTGAAATTTTCTAATCTCTGCTTTTTAATTCTGACAATTAAAGTAATAAATATTAGTTACAGTAAGTCTTTTGACTTCCTGAATCTTGCAAGTTTTCATTTGTGTATGTAATTTAACAAGGACTATAAGATTCACAGGTATTTCCTTTTTATGTCAACACAGTGGCAATTAAATTGTATGTAGTTTATGTCAAAACTGTAGGTATTTCAAACTCCAATTGCTATTTTTTTTTTTAGCATTAAGCAGCTGATGTTTATCGAGTGGTATAGATAAATCAGTCTCTCACTAAGGGAAATAACAATTTGGTCTACCAGTTCTGTATAACTGGCTTCTCCTGTTTAATCTAAAAAAGTCTTAGCAACACAATACAAAATTAATTTCTTTTGTCTAGATGACTTACTGGAACAAGGATGTATTAAAAAATGTAACACTTAACTATTTATTCTCTGATGATCTTAACATGCTGAAGAGAGAACCCTGAGCTGTAAAAAAATGTACTTAATTAAATGGTATGAGGTCATAAGAATCACACAGCATTGTGTTGAAATCAGTACTATTTCTTATTAAATTGATTTGTTGTCAAAAGACTTCGACACTAGGTAAATGTTCACTTGTCTTCCACATTTGCTTCCTTAACATATCTTCAGGAAATCTCAAGTGCATCACAGCCTTGTTTTCCCAACAAATCTACTTATTTATGATGTTGTGAAGATATAAAAAATGCACCCACAATTATCTTTTCAGATATAATAGTCATCTTGCCTGAATTTGTGACTAACCAAACTAATTTAACTGAGGCCAGCTTACTAGTTCAGATTCTGGTGATGTTAAAATTGAACTCAATATATATATATATATATATATATATATATATACTTCTTTATTGGACAGGGTCCTCTGATAAATTTCAGTTTGTTTATAGGTTTCTGAAGGTTGACCATTTTAGTGTTCCTGAAATGAGGAGATGGAAAACCTACTTCTTAATGGCATGAAATGAGAATTCATTGCACCCTGTTGGCATCAAAACAGTGAACATTTATAAAAAAAAAAAGTTGGCTTTTGTTACAATATACAATGCTTAGGCCTCACAACTTAGGAGGATAAAGGAGAAGTTTTACCTTTCACAGAATATTATTTCAGTCTCTGTCTAGTGTGATAGGCTCACGCTGAATAACTCATCAGGTTTCTAGGAAGCCCTAAGTGGGTAAGAACTTCGCAGGGTATTTAGTCATAATGTTTACACAACAATGTAGTATTTAATGAAATGAATGCTATATCGCCCCTGCTTTCCAAGGAAAAGTCTTTTCTTTTTATAGACCATAATTTGCTGAATAATAGTGATGCTTTAGTATGTGGGTTAAATACTCTGGCCTCAAAAATAAACCAGGGAAAATTTGATGTTTCTTCTGTGAGTGATACAAGACTAGGGGATATCAAAGGAGGTTTACTTGGACTCTTTCTCATCAATACTTCCACTTGCATGGCTATTATGTTATGAGGGATATTTACAGAAATGAGAAGCATTTACTGCAAATCCATATTTGAGAAATGCTAAAACTATCTTTCAATAAAAGTTTTAAATTTGTCTTCATAGATATTTATAACATCCTTCTATGTCCGGCCCTAACATGAAACTCAAAAAAGCAGGAATTCCAGTAAAACAACTAGTGAAAAAGTTCTACTTTTAAAACAAGGTTAAGAACTGGGCAGTCAAGGGTAATTATGAAAGGAAAATGTACATTTTCATAAAAGACAAATATCAGTCAAGTCATTTGGGAACAAGCTGCAAATGTTTCAAAAGATTATGGACAAAATTAGAATCAAAATTCTATGACTGTGATATTTATTGACAGCCATTTGAAATTACTATTATCTAAAACCAGAAGTATTAACAGAAAGTAGAACAGGCTTAAATTGCTATTAAAAAATGATAACACTGATAATGCAGCAATAACAAAAACTTGTCTCAAAGGCAATTAGCTTTCTGATTTATATTTTTAGGTGTCACGACAAACTAAGATCTAATAAGACAAAAGGTGGGTGTCACTTTTGGTAAATAAAAACTTGTCATCATCCTTGTTACAATATACAATCAAGATTCCGAAATTGTAGGCGTAAACATGCAGCTTGGTCAGAATAAAATATTATTGGTTAGATTTTGTTGAAGTCCAAATGTAAACCACATGGATAGTGCAAGCTTCATGAGTACACATAAGGAATGTCTAATTAAACACGCCCCCCCGGATTCATGAAGCCTGCGCCAGGCCCAGGCATAGCGTATGCGAGACAATGCCAAATATGTCCGCCGAGCGATTCAGGTACGAACCAAATCCACGTGTACTACCGGCGTATGCCAGATCTACGCAGCCCTCGGCATAGGTATGCAAATCACCCCATGTGCAGTGTCGCACCATGCTAATGAAGGCATACAGTGATTCATGAAGTGGTGCAGGCATAGCGCAAGCCCATGGAAATGTAAACCAAAAAACATGGTTTACATTTTCCCAAACAGAACATCGGAGTTATGGAAGCGGACCAGACTCATGTATTACAAAGTTAACGTATGCCAATGGCGAAATACATAGCCAATGGCACAAGAAAAGATGTACAACACATTAAATGTTATTTTTTAGGTGTTGTACATCTTTCTGTGCCATTATTATGTATTCGCCATTGGCATATGTTAACTTTGTAATACATGGTTTACATTTTCCCAAACAGAACATCGGAGTTATGGAAGCGGACCAGACTCATGTATTACAAAGTTAACATATGCCAATGGCGAAATACATAGCCAATGGCACAAGAAAAGATGTACAACACCTAAAAAATAACATTTAATGTCATGTCCACAGTAACACACAGTACAACCGCAGGGCATGTGTGCGCAAACAGGAATACAAAGGAAATATATACAAATGTCATAAAATTGCAATGAAAGACAAATCAGGATTGCACCATAATAGGCAATGGTAGGCATGGCACACCACAAGCAAGGCACAAGGGTTGCCAAGGACCCGCGACAGTGTTCTGCACTGCAACTATGAATTAGTAGTCAACGCCATGCAAATGAGGCAGGTAATACTGAATCACAAATGTCCCGCTGGATTAAGGATGTACCTGACGGCGCAGCGCTATAACACCGAGGAGTGTATCAGAGGTTATACATGACATCAGCAGAGGGGTGTGCCACCATATCAGTAAGCACATTGGAGCAATGCAAATCTGGCCTGGCCATTGCTAAGCAAAGCTGCAGGACAGGGGTGGGGAGGAAGGTATAGAACCATTTAGCTGAGAGCACACATGTGCCCAAAAGCGCATGTGTACGGGGATGAAATCGTGCCTGAAACCTGGTAAGCAGATGCACGCACCGCGAACAATAGCACAAACAGGAAGGTCAGGGGAAGAAAAGAAGGAAATGCTGAAGCAGGGTAATTGGCATACTAATGAGCAATTAACACCAATCAACTCACGGCGGCCAATCGATGGCAGTAGACAAGCCTGCATGCAGAAACCTGCAAAACAGGATAGGGGAGGCATAGGATTGCAAAGAAAGGAGGGGAGGGCTTGGAATGCAAAGATAGGAGAACTGTCATAGCAGAGCAAAGCAAACCCACAGTAGACTGGCAATAGCACACATTATGCAAGATAAGCCAGGTCTAGGAAAGTAGAAATGAAAGCAGGCAGCTGGATGCATGCCAGCAAATGGGAGGTGTAATGTGCACAAATGTAAATGGAAGGGCAGGAGGTAATTCACGGCATCCAAATGTAATACAACACCAAAGGCAGCACAATAGTGGTTCCATGAATAAAACACAGAAGATACCCTGTAGCCACGATCGTACATACACACCCTTTGACATCATCAGTGTTCACAGCAAAACAGTATAAAGTGTGAAAGCACCCAACACACACCTGTGTATTCCCAAAACACCACACCATAGGTGTAAACAGATGGGGAACTTTTAAAATGTACATGTTGGGAGTTGCCATAGCTGTGATTTATCAGCATGTGTTACAGACCGACAGTGTTGTGGAGGATGATGCCGACAACCACCGTAGGCCTCGGAGAAGGAGAAGAGTGTTCAGACCAAGGGTAACCTACCAGGGGCTACATGATCTGGAGATAGTAGAGCATTACAGGGTGGACAGGGACATCTTACAGCAAATAGTAGAGCTGTGCCGGCCACGCCTGAGAACCAGAAACAGCAGAGGGGAACCCATCCCAGTGTACATGAAGGTATGTGTAAGCTTGCAAATACTAGCCACAGGTAGCTTTCAAAGGCCAACTGGAGATATAATGGGGATCTTACAGGCATCAGCATCCAGGGTACTACACCAGTTCCTGGATGCCATGTTACCACATGCCAATGAGCATATGTACTTCCCCCGAACTCAGGAGGAGTTGGCCAGCAATATGCGTCACTTCCACTGTGTGGCAAACTACCCGGAGGTACTGAGTGCGATAGACTGCATGCACATACAAATCAAGTCACCACCTGGTGAGTATGGTAGGCACTACATAAACCACAAGGTATTCTACTCCATCAACTGCCAGGTTGTGTGCAATGCCCAGGGCATTATCATGGATGTATGTGCTGGCAGCCCTGGAAGCTACCACGACTCCCATATCTGGCATGCCTCACAGCTGTATCAGGTATTTGTCAGGGGGGACATCCCACAAGGCCACCTTGTGGGGAATGCTGGCTATGCACTCGAGCCATGGATGATGACCCTCATCAGAAATTCGCACACACCAATGCAAGAATGCCATAATGAGGCACACGCACAAACCAGAATCATCATAGAGTGTGTGATCGGGATGCTGAAATCACGGTTCTGGTGCTTGGACACATCTGGTGGAGCCTTGCAGTACTCTCCAGGCATGTGTGCCCACATCTTCATAGTATGTGCCATGCTACATAATATGATCCTGCAGAAACAGCTGCAGCAGGGTCAAAATGGGGGAGGGCCTCACAGCCCACCACAACTGCCAAGGCCAACACAGGCACAGAGGGATCCAAACCACGGACACACTGTGCCAGCCCCAGTAGGCAGACAGAGGCGTGCCCAATATGCCTACACCTTGGCAAAGAGGGAACGTATAGCACATACCTTGACAGTGTAGGCTCCCACGGACTGACACCCCTCCCCACCTGCACACACAGTAACATGAATGGCACACAAACACGACTACCTGTAAATTGTGATGTATAGGTGGCCTACTGTGGAATCCTACATAGGCAACCCTCAAACATTGTACATGCAACAGCCATTGGAACACGGAAATGTCAACACCTGAACAGTAGATGCGCCTATCAGCATCTGTCGGTGCTGTGTGTATAGGTTCTCAGGTACATTGGTAGGTACATGCCCGATTGTCAGAGGCAAAACACCAAACAGGGCAAACAGTGACTCCCGTCGCCACAACATCGAGTAAGCAACTGTCACTTACTGGAGCAGAGGCAATTGTGGGAGCACATGTGTTTAAGCACTGTCCTACACACACTCATCATGGATTCCCCACTGCATTACTGAGGGGCTCCACAAAATGTAATCATGGATGTTGTGTCAAGGCAGGGGATGTACCCATGACAGGCATTCGTCACCCCGGCATGCTGCATCCACGGTCGTATGAAGGTGTAGCAAATTATCGGGTATAGCTAATTGTGATATACATACCCAATGCCAGAGTACAGCCAGTAAACATCACATGGACATACCATTAACTGGACTCATCAATTTGTAAACTAATGGAGTTATCCATGTGAGTGTAGTGTGGAGTAACTGCTGTAGTGTACTGCACATACAAAATGACATAATACGTGTACAACCCCCAGATGTCCAAGTGGTACATGCAGTGACTGTCGTGCATGTTCCCGGTCCCACGTCCCGCAAGGGATGTAACGTAATCCCGACGGCAAGGGTAATGCATTCCGGATGCAGGTCATCAGTATATGTGTAGCACATGTTAGTAGGAATAAGCGTTGCCCACAGCTGGTAAGTGATGTTTAAATACGACTATATGGATATGCGCGAAACAGGGCTAAGCGTCACCGACCACTGCACAGATCATGGTCAATGATGTACAGAACAGGTGAAACCAGCATTAGTCCCCCCTGAACAAATAGCGCCTGCTCTGAAGGGTAAAACGACCACTGCCAGGAGTGGAACAGGCATTCATGTATACAATCACCCAACACTATTGCTAGGCAAGATGTACGTACAGTAGGGTTGCCACAGTTCAAATGAACAATGTAGGACATGTGCCAGATGTCTGCAGGACGACACATACAACTGGCCAGTACAAAAACCAGAACATCAGTGTTTTGTATAGATAAAAAGCTTATTCTAGTAATGGTCGTAGGTACATGTTCCGTGTCCTGTAACATGTAGGTGGGTCTGATACAGAATAAGTGTTTTATGCAACTATGACATAAACTATAGGGAATATGTTTGTCCCAAATTCGCAGGGCATTTGCTATGTTCACAAATATTTCGCAGGACACAACTGCACAAAGAGGGACTGTCCCTCGCAAAGTGGGATGGGAGGTAATCTTAACCTATGGCAGGTGCGTAATGTGACAGGTACAGACACAAACATGTGGAGTCCAGGAAACACAGTACACACTGACAAACACACAATGAAAGGCGTAGCATGCCTGTCACCACCCCTGTCCAAGATATATATATATATATATATATATATATATATATATATATATACATATATATATATATATATATATATATATATATATATATATATATATATATATATATATATATATATATATATATATATATACATATATAATACAGATAGAAAGGGTGATAGTGTGTTATATATCGATATATAAGGGGTCACTGACATCTGAAAATATATAGATAGGTCGACGACATTCAAAACACCTTTGAGGTACAAATAAATAGGATAACGCCAACTATGGAACGTGTCACACACCGAAATGCGTAACCAGGAGGCTGAAAGACAGAAAGAACACAGTACTGGAACAGTAGAACCGCGAGCAATATGATGATAGTAAGGACATGTAGTCACTGCTGCCGGCGGTGCGGTCCACGTAGGTACCGTGTACAACTGTGGTTGTGAGAGATGTAGCCTGTGTATGTGTGTGTGTTGAGGGTGCCATGTGTGTTCCCGTGTGACTAAAGTGTGTGTGTCTGTGTGTGTGTATCTGCATCGTGTGTCTGCAGGTGGCAACTCGGAGGTAGATGATTACGGTAGGTACGGTTATAGCTAGCCGTAGGCATGCGCTAAACACCTGTCCCACATTGGGAGGGACAGCCCCCCCTGGGCAGGTGTGTCCTGACATGAAACATTACAAAGGGCAACTGTCCGAGAGTTTAGGACATTAGTATGTCCCAAATATTATGCAATAGTTGCAGGAAATACTCATGCCTGTATGTAAGAAATGGAAATGTTACATGCAAACCGATAAGTAGTTAAGAACCAAGAACAATTGGTATGTAATGAAGATAAAAGTATGTGCTATCCTGTGTACTGATCGTGACCATATGTCAGCCTGTAAACACCACTGTGTGACCCGCAAGTGTCCAACTATGGCCATATGAAAAGGTGGCAAGCCATGTCACAGAGAGTCTGACACCAACACCACTGCAATGACTGCAAATATCTAGGACAGACATACACGGGATAGCGGTCATTTACAAATATCCCTACACATATCGCCGTATATCCGGAGGTATGGAAGTATCAACCTCACCTGCATACCATATAGAAACCAATTAACAAAGGCCCAAAGTAAATCCCCATAACAGAAGTCTATTAAGTGATAGCACTGTAATTAGGGAAGGGGCCCATACACATATATATGGACTACGTAGAAATGCAAGCCCCACAAAACCGTATATGCTATGCACACCCACCTACATCCCCCACACTGGAAACAATAGCAATACAGACCGTAACCATAGCCCAAACATCTAGTTAGTCAATTACATCTGCTGAACCGTTAACATACCTTGTGAGAGACACATTTAAAGGCGCCATGCAAAATTGTATCCGTCGTATAACGGAACAAACGGAGATGTTATAGGTGTTTGCAATAGTCCTTTATCAGACGGGTGGGATGACAGGTACAGTCACAGGTAGAACCACATACTCAAGCCATCACACACAATCCATGGGGGACATGACTCCAAAATAGACTTGGCTCTACACATAGCAGTTGCAATTACACACAACAAAACACAATACAGGCCATCTCCCCAAAGGCAGGGCAAATGGCCAACGCCCAAGTGGAGAATTCAATTATACCCCACTGTTGCCGCGTAATTGGTGAATAGAGTAGCTGCACAGCTGAAGTGCATGTAATTAGTCACACTGGACCACCAATTGGCAGCAGTAAACCACATGTTGCAGGTATAGACGTATATAAGGATGACTTGCCAGATATGCAAACAGTATGCTCATACCTTAAAACAGTTTAAAGAGTGATACAGAAGAGCGAGATAGAGATGAAATACCGGTACGATATCAAGGTATGTAGAACACTAACTGTATGTATAGTATGTTCTGTATTAAGTTATGTCAGTGTATGCATAGCCTGGTTTGCAGTAATTAAAAGTGTCCGTCATGCATAAAGTGGGGAATGGTATTTATGTAGTGATGTCTTGCTGATCTTGCTAATGCTTGTAGATGTTGTGCGTCCAGCAGTGGGCCACAAGGTAAACAGCACAGACACCACAAGGGATGCAACATGACGGAATAGCAGAAGAGATGTGACAGACAAACATGAACATGATTGGCGTGTACAATAACAGGATACATATGGCCTATAGTCACGGGACATTGTAATAGCATGACAGCTAATCTAACTGGAAGGGCTATTCCAGTAACCATGCACAAAGGACATGTAATAGCTCCATAGGTTCATAGTGGGGTAACATGCAGTTTGGCAAGTCTATGCGTAACAACAACTACAGTGTGCACACCAGTGACACCTCTCTAGGGTAGTGTCCTATGAACAGAAGAGCCATGTGTAACCTGCACCTCTGCACAGTACAGCCACTGCAGTGATCCCTGGCGTACATGTGTCCACCATCCACCAAGCGAGATATCACATGAACACTGCTACTGCTGTCCATGCATGATGTACATAGGAATCATGTCCCAAAGCATGGTGAGTGTCCGGTCTGGGAATGCAACCCCCAAGCACATGCCACACACTGTCGTGTGTGTGCACATATCCATGAGCATCATGCTCATAGTAGCTATTGTTTATGTCGTGTATGAGGAGTATATCCATTAACATATTTGCAGACATGGGCCCTGTCTTTGCAGCAGAGGTCACCCCTGAGTATGTAGTCTGCAAATGTGTACAGACGTGGTGTCTGTACATAAGCCGCAAACTTTAACTGTTGTAGCTCAATAAATGTCATGGCATTTTAATGTTGAGTTATGTAAAGCTGTTGTGTAAGGTACATCCTAAGCGGGGTGTTGTACCCATGGATGTATGTATAAGTCCGGTATTCAGAGGTACAATGAGTGCCTATGTACCAGCTACACAACCAGTACAGACATGTGTGGACATGTAGAAGGATATCCATGCCACAGTGGCAATGTGGTAATCACAGGAGTGTGTGCGACATACATGTGTCTTACAAACACGTACAATGCGACATGTATGTAGGGGACTAACACCTATGTGATAACCAGTGGGTGGATGGTGTACTGCAAATGTGATGCTCATACCAAGTGTCATGCAGGTAGAGGCCATGATGTTCATATTGGTATCCATCACAGTGACACCAATATGGATGGGGTCTGTATCAGCTGGTGTAGCAACAACGGCGCTGGGTATGCAGTGGTCTGTAAAGCTAGGAAGTGAAGTCCCCTCAGTGGTAGCCTGTACCTCAGGGAAGCATATACTGAACATGAGGGCCCCATGACTGAGGACTGTGGTATGCCAAGTGTAACTGGAATGCAGTTTGTGATATGGTATGCCACCCTCAGTGTGTGTCCCATCCATTAGCCACTTTGCATAACATCCGGAGACATATGTTGTGATGTGCAGGTGGATGTGTATGTTGTCAATATCAGAATGGAGAACGGTGCTGTTAATGGCAGCGAGAGGACAATGTAGGCTGTGTGGACCCCTGTGTCATCATCAACTACTCTGGCGACTGTATGAAAGGTGTTCAACAGGTGTAGGAGGCATGCTGTGGCCCCAACAAGACCAACCCAGCTGGCATCAAAGGACCGGAGCACAACAAAGACTCAGCGAATGATGTCCATGATGATGTGCCCTATAGCCATGCATAACAGTCCAGTGAGATGTGTAGGGCAATAGTCCCAGTTGTGCATTGTGGCACCACCTGTGTGGAGTGTTACTGTCGCTGTGTGCCAGTCAGGGGCCACAATGTCTGATACAAGGCTATTACTGAATATGGTGTCCCAGTAGGGAGACATGCCATTCAGAGGTCTGTGGACATCACAGCCTGGTATTTTGTAGGGTGACAAGGTGCCTGTGTCCTAGGACATATAGAGTGCAGGTCAGTACTGTGTAGGTGTGACCGCAGGTACACCGCAAAGTTCCTGCAAGGAATGTGGCCCCGTAGGGAGTGAGAGGGTGTAATGTTAGCATTGAAGCCATCAGACAGCATGTTGCCAACATCACCTGTTACTGTCATGTTCCAGAGTGACAGTTGTATGTGTGAGCAGATGTGGGTATTGCATACGACTACTGACATACCACCATAATGCCTTGTGGTACATCCCGGAATGTGTCGCAGTAATGTGTCCGTAGCTAGTTATGGAGTATGTGATGAGGGATCCCATGGCCCTACCGAGGCTGACCAGTGAGTTACCCCACCCATGGGAATGTACACCACTGTGCAACAGCCCCCACCTGTTGTTGTAAAGTATGTCCGTGGGACCGCACCCCCAGAGTGTTGTCTGTTATCTGGTGTGTACCATCATGGCTCTGTGTGGAATAGCATGAACCATATTGTCATGTACATGCTAATGAAGTGCACTGGGGTATGTCTCAGCATTTGCATGTGCATTGTCCACCTGCACGTGTGTCATGACAACAACTACCGCTGTCATACAACATCTGTAGTAGGTGTTGTAGTACTCATCTACTGTGTATGCCGTGAAGTGTGTGGTGCCGGTATGTGGCTAACAAGGGTGAGTAGCATATGTTCAGATTCCACCAATGAGGGGATAACCCCAGGTGTGGAGCAGCAGTCACATGTTGGTAGTGTCCATGTCAAGGATACTGTTGGTCTTGGAGGTGGTGTATGGGTTGAACCAGCCAAGCGGAGGTTATGACTCATGCACAGCATACGCCTAATGTGTCGGTATATGTGCAGCTATCACAGTTAAGTGTGGGTTACTGTCAGTCTCACATCAGTAGCAGCAGTAGTTCCGGACACAGTTATATGCACGTGGAGCACCTGTGATGCATTGTGCTAAGTAACCAGCCGGGATGTGTGTACAACATAGTGGAATATGGGGACACCTCAGCCGTGGGTGTGCTAGTCCAGGTACATGCCTGAGAGGTACGGTCTGTCTATAACCAGTCATTGCAGGTGTGCTCTGCAGAGCCAAGAGGCAGGTCCCAGTCACTGTAGAGATATTGAAGTGGTGCAGTATCAGATATGCCTTGCCTGCGTGCATCACAGAGGATGATGTCAAGCATTGTGTCACATGACCACATGCTTCGCTAGCCAGTTCCCGTTCTGGTGGTGACTGTTATTGGACACTGTGCAAGACAGGCAGTATAAAAGCAGCAAGAGTCCAACATGTGATCCGTACTCCCAGGGATGACAGGTGCAGGTCAACTGTGCCACAACATCATGTTGTTTGACCAGGTCTGTCAAAGTGGATGTATACTAGACGCCTGTGGAATGACAGCAGAAGCATGGACAACTGTTGGGAGTGACACAGTCATTCGTAGAACAGTGGTAACAGGTCCGGATGACTGCAAAATGCTTCCCAGGGCTTGGACCACACCATCAGGGCTACAACACTGGTGGGCTATTGCATGTTCCTGCACATGTAGTCTGTGCCCTGAGATACAACTTCAGTCACACAAACATGGAAGATGAGTCACATCGTACCTGCTGAGTTGTGGCAAGTGTATATAGGTTATGTTGCAGAACCAGTTACTTGACAGCAGGATGTAAGTGACTATCGCCTTGTGTAGCCTGCTGAGTGGAACAGCAGTGTGATCGCTGACAGTCACCTATGACAGGTGTGCTGTGTATGTTATGACACCCTATTGGCTGTATGTGATGGGCACATGTGTCTGTGGGCTATAGGTTGGTGTGGTTGTGTTTGGGGATGTGGGCTGCCATTGGTGCCCACACAGAGTATGGAGGGGTACTGTACAAGGTGTCTCCGTATGTGTGGCCTGTGGTGGGGATCATGTGAGACTATGTGATGTGTGGGGTGCGTTGCCAATGTTGCACATCCCCACATGACTGTCAGGTGCAGTCAGGGTTGGTGACAGTATAACCCCCAGCAGGCTGCATATATGCATCCCCCACAGGCTGTACTGTTGTATGTTGGGAGGTGTGCATTGACTGTGTACATGAGAATAGCTCTATTGCCACATGTACAACACAGTCATCATAGTGACAGGCAATAGCACTGGTACGTGCCAGTTGGACATGCCTGTATATAAGTGGTACGTGCCAGGTGGACATGCCGTATAAACCACCATGTCTCACAAGGTATGTGAGTGATGTATGTACGACAGCTGTTGTACTGTAAGCAAGCTGGAAATGTATGGATAGACAGTGTACCTGTGAGGACTGGTGTGAAATGGATGCTAAACTAAGCAGTAGCTCATAACATGCCAAGAAGCTCTGAACAAGTGCCGAGCATGCCCATACATTACAGATAGGGTGTTAGATAATATCAACCCACAAGTATTGACGACAGTCATGATTGGTGGCACCACATCAGAACACTGCCGGGTATGGTCTGCAAGTCCATGAACCATTATCAATGTAGATGTTAGCAGCACAGATGTACAAGACAGTACGGATGTTCGACTACAAATGCCTTTGTATGTCACAGGAGTGTTCTACTAGTGGCCTGTTGACAGACTCACAACTACTAAAGGTGCTACAGTGACATGTGCATATCACACGGTGTCAGTTGCAGTAAACCAGGGTTAATGCATTGTACCCCACCCGCATTGTAGCCCATACCACACAGACAAATGTCAGCCATCTGTGTATGTGAGGATGTGAATGGCCATGATCTATGGGCAATAGTTGTCACAGTGTTGTGAACAACATACAGAATGGGCTGTGTGTGTGAGGTGTGTGACATATGTGCACATTCTGGTGGATGATATCAGCAATGACACCACTAGGGGAATACCGCCATACCCATTAAGAAACACCTAGGCTGTGGTCAACATTATGGACACTGTGTTAGGGATGGTGTAGTGCAGTACACCTCCCTGAGCTGGAGACGTCTCCCTGGCCCTTAGTCATCCGAGGTACCCATGACATGACATGGTGGTATCCATGAGCATGGAGATCATTGGACAGGCATACACAACACCCGTGTGACCAATATTGGAATACACATCACCCTCCAGGGGTAGGGCCCATGCGTGAATGGCCGATACCAGCCTCCACAATACTCACTTCCAGTAGGCAGCATGCTATCCACCTTGCATACAGACATATGCCACACTATGCTGTTAGACATGCTACATGTCCATAGCCTGATCTGAAAGACATACATCATGGACAACCACCGTCCTATGACTAGGATGGCCACATGCTGGACAGATCCCTGTGCCATACCTGTGACATACTCCCACCATACCATGCAGCCCTGTCCACATAGCTGCACATATCATCCCTGTCATACATGGTGTGATGGCCATATGGTAGATGTAGTATCAACTATCTGGATCAGTAATGTGTCACTGATGCACCTCACGGTGGCGTAATGGGTGTCAGATACAGCTAGGAAATCCAGCCCGTACATGCTATAGCCGATAACCTTACCTGTGAATGACGTCCGACTAGCCATTGTCCCATGTCTATCACATGTGCAACAAAGGCGATCCGTGGCAGGATTTTGAACAGCTGTACAGTGCAGTGTAGATGTCTATGGCAAAACAGATGCATGTACAGGTTTCCATGCGTACTTGGTGCATTGTCACTGCCCAAGTCCAGTAAGGCTGTGTCTGTGTTGATATGTGACACATACACAGCATCAAGGTCAACAGCATTACCGTGGATACATCAGGCATATGTAGATAGGTAAGAACACCAGTGCAGGCAAACAGACATGCCCACATGAAGACAGATGTCACATGCAGTAGGAACACTAATGAGGTGACACACATATATGGGGATGATATCCAATGCATACTGGGTGTTACATGTGTGTGACACATACATGCCAGTCATGTTAGTGTCATGTTGATTTGCAAAGATAACTGTGCATATGTACTAGAAATGTGTGTGCAGCAGTATCACTGTACATGTCTGTAAATGTGACCTGTCACCTTCATCTTGTCTTACAGATAATGCCTCGTACACCCCTACCAGCATACAGCCGACAGGAGGATGATGTCGTAATCCCGTACCTCCATGAGAACTACGAGGTGTTATTTAGCCATGTTCCACAGCACGCACAGCAGCGGGATGACCTGTGGCAGGATCTTCGTAGGAGGGTCAATGAAGTGGGCGGCCACAACCACACCTACCAGCAGGTGCACAGACACTGCAAGGACTTGATACATCATGCAAAACAGAGTGCCACTGTAATCACCAGGGAACAAAGTGGAACAGGTGGTGGGCCACCAACCCAGCCTCCACTCACACACACAGAGGAGCTACTGGCCAGTCTGGGAACACCCTCAGAACAGCTCCCACAAACACTAGCTGCCATCATGGAGGTGGGTGTCTCCCAACCAATGAGCCTGGAGTTGCCTGGTAAGTCAGTACTGAACATATGGCCAGTATATCCCATGTACGTGCATGTGTCAGTGTACATCATGTAATGTAACAACATATGCAAGGTATGTGGACACACATGCTTTATGCTACCCTGTGTATGCACCATACCTCTGAACTGTACAGGTATTTGCAGGATGTCCAGATGTCTGCCTCATATTGTCAGTGTGTTCCCCTTAATATCTGTCCCTTTCTGGCAAATAGCTGAGGAATGGAGTCATTAAATGATGACATACATTTGTGTTTATGACTGCACATTCCGTGTAAAACCCATGTGCATGAAAACCTATTAGTCTAGCAAATTTCTAAGTTTGTAAGAGCAATGTGTCACAGTTGTCCCTATATGTCCCCCATCATAGTAGGCTTTGTCCACATTTATTGTTCTAAGAGGTTGAGAGGTATGGTATGCACACATGTGCTTACTATATGCAATTGTACAGGCGAATGTGTTAACTTGCACTGTGCACCCCGTGGCTGTCATATAGTCATGGATAATGTTCATACTGCTGTTTCACCCTATACAGGTACCTCTGGCGTGCCGCACAGACAACAGTCTATTGTAGGTGAGACTGTCATTGGTATCAGGCATGTCAAAGCATAGATATATTCGCCATCTGGCCAGTTAATACATGGATATACAGGTCGCATCACCCATCATCCACACAGGCCACCCATGTGCAATATATACAACTGAAATGACACACAGACATGAAACTACAGTATTTGTCATTGCTACATGTGTGTCCAGCTGTGCATACAATGGTGGAGGTGTTCTACAATGGTGGCATATGTACTATACAGTGGAACAAAAAGTGTGGTATACAAACCAGTACCGCACAGTGAACAGTGATATGGGCAGACCACAGGCGTCACCATTGTGTTATATGCCCCTGCAATGGTTTCACACATTGTGATGTTCCATCCGACATGTCTGAGACACGTAGGGCTTTGGTTGCAATATTGTCACAATTTCCCATAACCCATACCCCACATACCACACATACACCTGTTGTCTGCATAGCCCTGTGGATGGTGACATGTCCAACATCTATGGGTCTATGTCATATGGGACAACACAGACATGTGTGATAGACGGCCATCACATACATGACCAAAACATGTGCACACATGGCCATGGGGGATGGCCAGAGACACGTAGCCACACAGAAGATGGGATGTGGATACACCCTGTCCCACTTTGTCCTCACATGGTCCAATTACAGCCATACTAGACAGATTGTACAGGTGATGTGGTACGCTGCACATCCTAAATGCCTGTGCACAGCTAGTGGAGGTGTCAGTGACGTGTACCTCATAAGATGTGTTGAACATGACATCTGTGTCATAGCATGATGGTAGTCACCTTTACAGATTCCACTGACAGTGACACCAGGCCACAGATACTGTACTTTTCCCCTGCTGCTGTAGGACATCACTGTTAGCTGTGCACCTTGTGTGCATGGTACATCAATTTCATGTGTGAAATGGTGATGTGACAGGTCCGCTATGTGTGGACATGCTTGCCAGGCAGCTAACACTCTGTAGTCATCGTGCAGGGGTGTCATCTGTATGTCCTCCAGTGACCTGTCACATGACACAGCATGGTTTGGTGTGTATACACCTCAGCATCGTAGGTCACAATCCACAGGTATGTCATGGGTATGCATGCAGTTCTGGATATGCAATGCGTACATAACATGCACTGTTTAGCAATATAGACACCTCATGATGTCATGCAATGGCACAGTGTCTGTACATCACACTGTACAGCAATGTAGCTGGCTCACAGTCCCCTACCATGCCCATGCACATTTACTCAACATGCATTCTATCTGTAGGACATATGGACAACACCGCAATGTGATACCCAGTACGATGCTGTACATGTGTCAGGACACCATTGTGTCAGGCATGCATGCACGTTAATGCACACGTCAGCAGACTACATGTCAGGGTCACGTCAGCCATGTGTACTGTTATCCTGTTCTGGTCCACATGGTGTATCACGGGGATGCATGCATACTACCATGATTGTGTGAATTGCATGGATAATGATATGACACCTGCCTGCTGTAGTGTGCATTCCAGGGGGTATGCTTACAAACACTATTGATGTCTGAGCTGCATGCTGTCAGCTGTATAACAAGCATGCTGCATGCCATCTGTCATATCACATGCATGGTGTGTCAGTGTGTGTGTGTGTGTGTGTGTCAATGTGTGTATGTCAGTGTGTGTGTGTCAGTGTGTGTGTGTGTGTGTGTGTGTGTGTGTGTGTGTGTGTGTGTGTGTGTGTGTGTGTGTGTGTGTGTGTGTGTGTGTGTGTGTGTGTGTGTGTGTGTGTGTGTGTGTGTGTGTGTGTGTGTGTGTGTGTGTGTGTGTGTGTGTGTGTGTGTGTGTGTGTGTGTGTGTGTGTGTGTGTGTGTGTGTGTGTGTGTGTGTGTGTGTGTGTGTGTGTGTGTGTGTGTGTGTGTGTGTCAGTGTGTGTGTCTATTGTAATTTAGAGTCTTTCTTTGCATTCACAGGTGATGTAGGTGCGTTACCCTCCTGCGGTCCATCTGATAGTGTCCCCACAGATGCTAGCAGTGATGAACATATGCATGAAGTACAGGCAGGGATGTCAGGGGCTGAATCTGTGCCAACGGTTGCCATCCCAGCTATGTCCCCCTCTTCCCCGCACACAGTTCAGCTGCCAACACATACCGCATCTACAGTGGCCATAGAGGAAGGACAGTCAGCGTCTGTTAGCATTGAACAGGAACATGTGGTAGCTACAGAAGGTGTGTCTCCACACCATGGTGGCAGTATACTGACTGCAGATGTGCCACACAGGCATGTGGCTGGTGCTGATCGTAGGAGGACCTCTGGCAGACATGCACCTGCAGGACATAGCGCAGCAGCTGGGATCACCAGACGCATGTTCCAGACTGCAATGGTGGCACAGGCATGTGCCGAACGGCAGAACAGAGAAGGGCAGAGGCTGCAGAGGCCTGCTATCAGTACCCTAAACAACAACATCCAGGCATTGGCAGGTGCTCAACAGCAGCTTACTAATGTTTTGGACAGGTGATTGGGTGACATGGTCAGAATCCTCGACCGTGGCATGGCAATCCGCGAGCGTGAACTGTCTGTGCTGGAACATCTGGTAGGGGTGGGGCATAGGCCACATGGACTTAGGTCAGCTACACCACCTAGTGCAGGTCAACGTGAGTGTGCCACCTCACATGGCCACTCCCATAGTGCCGGTAGCAGTAGCAGTGCAGCTGATGCTGCGCTGTCCACACCAGGTCACAGCAGGCCACATGGACATGGCCCTGGACATTCCTGGCAGGGACACGGTTCCAGTGGCCATGTGTCATCAGACAGTAGCCTTTCTGTACCTCTGCCTGGTAGTGCCCGTGCAACCCCTGGCAGGCATAGGAGACGTGGCCGTGTCTGGTCACAGTTAGCTGTACAACCTGGTCTGTACAATCTGGAGCTGTCCATAATACCCTTGTGTAGGCCTCACAAATGACAGAACTGTGCGCACACACACACACACACACACACACACACACACACACACACACCAAACACAACTGTAGGGCTCCACAACACCCACATGCATACGGAACAGACATGTCCATTCAAATCACTGGCCCTTACCCACACACATGATGTCATCCATTGGTGCAGCCTATGCCCCTGGCAAACAGTATCACCCTGTGCATATGATGAAGCCTGTGCCGCATCCCTGTCATCCACACCATTGATGCATGGATATGCTCAAATGGTCTGATGCACAGGGTGAACAGAATAGTGAGAGGTGTATCTAACATTACTTGTGTATGCATATTGAGGGATGTGTATGTTGCATTGGTTGTGTGTGAATACTGAGTGCAGGGATATGCTCAAATGGTCTGATGCACAGGGTGAACAGAATAGTGAGAGGTGTATCTAACATTACTTGTGTATGCATATTGAGGGATGTGTATGTTGCATTGGTCATGTGTGAATACTGAGAGATGTGTATGTGACATCAGTGGTGTACTGTCGACATGCACCAGTCATACCATGTAGTCGAGGTGCAGCATGCATTGTGATATGTTCACAGTATGTGTCTCGGTTACAACAGTAACAGCATGTTGGTAATGATGCCCTGATTCCCTCCAATGGTGTACTGGCATGTGCCTACAGGTAGCAGTGTTTGCAGTCCCCCATGTGTAACTGTGGAGTACTCACAGGCACGTATGGCAATATCAGCATGCTAAACGCACCCACAACCTGACTGTTGGAAAGCTGAACATGGCACAGATGTCCACACATATACTGCACCTGAAGCATGTGGTCAGTTGATCAGGATACAGCAGACAGAGATGTGACATACATACCGGGAAACATTACAGGTATGTTGACATGGTGCAGGGGTTATACACAGTGGTCTGGCCAATGATGACGTTAGAGGCCATTTGATAGCATGAGGCCACACTGTGTAGCAGTAATACCCTGTCATAGTACAGGAACATGGCCACATTCACGGGGTCTACAGCACTATAACGCACACCCCATAGTGTTGAGGTATGGACACTTGCCTAAGTGGTCATCACCCTTGCAGTACTTTGCACCCACATGACGTGGTACAGAGAAGGAACATGCACAGGTAGCCGGTATGTCTGGGACCGATGGCATCAACAGGGTAGTAGACTGCATCACCATGAGGGGTTAGTCACCATGAGGGGTTAGTGATCCTGTTTCCACTGTATGGTAGCATACACCCTCACACCAAGCACCAGACAGCCATACATACATACATACACACACACACAATGTGGTGACCAGATATGTGTGTACGGATTGCCGATGTGTGTGATGCATCACACCTGCCGACATCATGCTTTCCACACTGCAGTATGTACAGATCTCTACAACAGTGTACAGGGATGTGTAACAACTGGGAAGTAATCCCCACCATATGTGGCATGTGTGGTCACACAAGCGGACACACATGGCAGTGCTGGAAATGATACACCTGCCATATGATGAGCCATTTGATAGACATGCTGCGGTAATGTCCGCAGTATGTGTACCAATGCTATTTCTGGCAATTGTGTGGCTATATGCACACGGGAGGATGTCAGTGTTACAGGTGTCATGTGACATGCAGTTGGTAACACCTGACTGCTGTGTATGCGTTATGTCATCACCGTCAAGTAACAGTGACATAGCGTACTGTTTGCACATGGCATTGTAGGATGGTGTGTGACACACCTGTGAATCATCCCCGGCACACATACATCTACACAGGTGGATCACCACTTTATGTGCACACATCCCTACATACATGATGTACAACCAACCATACTGTCTGTATGTCACCATATACCGGTGTCAATGATGGGGCTGCATTGCGACTGCATGTTGTAGTTAGGCACAGCTGTGTTGCGGACATCGGCCACTGCACATGCATGGTTGCTGCATGCACAGTACAGATTGTATATGTGCGTTGGTCCTACATGTGTCTCCTGTAGCCATGTTTGTATGCATTGCTATTGGTGGACATGTGTGTTGCCATACATAACACATGGACTATGGTATGATATCACGGGTGTCATGGGTGACTACTACAGGGGAATGTGTTCTCGGCCAACATTGCTACCTCCTGTACTGTGAGCATTCAACAGACATGGACCCACCTTCCATTTGCGTGCTTATAATTGCTTAGGCCACTGTTCTCCACAGGGGACAGCAAAGGCTAAGCTATGTACATATGTGTTGTGTGTGTGTGGTCCATGCACACATCCACTACAATCACATGTACGATATATCCAAACATGTGTGTTCGTTGGTGTACAGCAACACTCATCTGTCACAGCTGTGTAAGACCTGGGGCCCCTGGTATGTCTTGAGCTGACCTGGTCATGTATAGTGGCATAATTGCAATGCATAACACCTGTTGGAACCCTGTCAGTACATGTGTACTCTGCACAGTTGCTGTAGACCTCTGTACAGTCCACTGGTCATGTGTCACATGGTGTTGTGGTACTGTATGGCTGTGTATTACTGCAGCAACGACATGGTGAAGTCTCAAGGGCTACAGTGTAGACTGTGGTGTGTACGTCTGTGATATGCACCTGTGACAGCTGTGATGGCAGCTGAGTATGTACTGGTCACTGCATGTGTGTGACAGCCCTGTGCATGGGGACAGTTATACCTTACTGTGCCCTTCCGTGTTTAGACTCCGCCTGCATGCAGGACGGCCCACCCTGTGCATGGGGACAGTTATACCTTACTGTGCCCTTCCGTGTTTAGACTCCATCTGCATGCAAGACGGCCCTTTGCAACTGCTAAGTGTGTGAGCATGCCCAGTACGCTGTTGTGTAGATGGACACACATGACAGTCCAAACTGAGCCCTTGCGTGTTGAGACTCCGTCTGCATGCAAGACGGCTCTTTGCAACTAAGTGTGTGAGCATGCCCAGTACGCCGTTGTGTAGATCGACACACAGTACAATCCGAACGGACGTGTATTACTAAGCGTGTGTCCATGGCCAGTGACACCTTGTGTTGGTGATGTCCCTCTGTGCATGGGCATGGCCGTTGACATCCTGTATAGCCATGGTGGTCATCCAGGCAACAGATGTCCATTTTCAATGTCACGATGGATGCCTACCGAGTACACACTGGTTGATTATCTTGAAGGGTGTACTGTCTATGGCGCGTCCCATGTCTATGTCTTGTTGTTTTGGTGCTCCTTAAATCTTATGTTGCCCCGATCACACCACTGCCATGTGTTTGTCTACGTCTACCGTGGGACAGTAATATGTCTGTATGCTTTCAGACTGATCACTCTCTATACAATCCCTGTCGGCGTCCTTGTCAGTCTGGATGATGACATGTGCCTAGAAATATGCCTCTGGGACTGCTGTGTTTAGTAATCTTGGTAGCGCGTTCTGTAAATGAGTCATGCTGTAGTGTTATAGGGTAGTTAGGTGTATGTTCGACTCCCAGCCCTGCCAAGTGTGTGTGTGTGTGTGTGTGTGTGTGTGTGTGTGTGTGTGTGTGTGTGTGTGTGCACGCATGCTCCCGTCCGCCTGGGGACTCAGTCCTGCTTTTAGATGCCTCACACCACAGATATTTCCTACTAACGTCTTTGCCTTTGTGGATGATGACACGCACCTAGATATATGCCTCTGGGACTGCTGTGTTTAGTAATCTCGGTAGCGGGGTCTGTAAATGCGTCATGCTGTAGTGTGATAGGGTAGTTAGGTGTATGTTTGACTCCCAGCCCTGCCAAGTGTGTGTGTGTGTGTGTGTGTGTGTGTGTGTGTGTGTGTGTGTGTGTGTGTGTGTGTGTGTGTGTTTGCGTGCATGCTCCCATCCGTCTGGGGACTCAGTCTTGCTTTTAGACACCTCACACCACAGATATTTCCTACCGACGTCTTTGCCTTTTCTGATGATGACACGCGCCTAGATGTATGCTTCTGGGACTGCTGTGTTTAGTAATCTCAGTAGCGTGTTCTGTGAATGCGTCATGCTGTAGTGTGAGAGGGTAGTTATGTGTATGTTCGACTCCCAGCCCTGCCAAGTGTGTGTGTGTGTGTGTGTGTGTGTGTGTGTGTGTGTGTTTGCACACATGCTCCCATCCACCTGGGGACTCAGTCTTGCTTTTAGATGCCTCACACCATAGATATTTCCTACCAATGTCTTTGCCTTTGCGGATGAAGACACGCACCTAGATGTATGCCTCTGGGACTGCTGTGTTTAGTAATCTCGGTAGCGCATTCTTTAAATGCGTCATGCTGTAGTGTGATAGGGTAGTTAGGTGTATGTTCAACTCCCAGCCCTGCCAAGTGTGTGTGTGTGTGTGTGTGTGTGTGTGTGTGTGTGTGTGTGTGTGTGTGTGTGTGTGTGTGTGTTTGCATACATGCTCCCGTCTGCCTGGGGACTCAGTCTTGCTTTTAGATGCCTCGCACCACAGATATTTCCTACCGACGTCTTTGCCTTTGCGGATGATGACACACGCCTAGATGTATGCCTCTGGGACTGCTGTGTTTAGTAATCTCAGTAGCGCATTCTGTAAATGTGTCATGCTGTAGTGTGATAGGGTAGTTAGGTGTATGTTCGACTCCCAGCCCTGCCACGTGTGCATGACAACCGTACATTGCTTTTACAGTATTCACTCTCCATAACATCCGTGCGGCATGTTTGCCTTTGATGCTGCTGTCTGCAGGCTAGACGTATGCCTATGTGAATCCTGTGATCTACTAATCACAGTAGCATGTTCTGTAACTGCGTAATGCTGTCAAGTGGTACAGTGGTTACGTTTGCGTTCTGCTCCCAACCCTGCCACGTGTGTTGTGTGTGTGTGTGTGTGTGTGTGTGTGTGTATGTATCTATCTACATATATATATATATATATATATATATATATATATATATATATATATATATATATTGTATATAGATATGTATGTTGGGATTATCACTCTTGAATGTGCTGCATTATCTGTATGTGATCACCTTGGATGTATGTACATCTGCTATGGCTCTGTGATAGTGCACATACTGTGTGCTGTAGTGATCATGGGTTATACTTGTGTAGTGACCGGTTATTGTGTTGCTGGGTATTACACGGGCATTGGAAACAATGTTAGTACAGCACCTTTGAATGGTCGTATGCACATCTCGGCAACAGTCAGCAGTCGTTATTACATTGGAGGGTGAGTATGGCTCATATCCATATGTAGTGACTGACAATTCTATGCAACTCATGTTAACATTACAGACTCACATTTATCCACAGGTTGTGGTACAGATCCCAGGATTGTATGTGTATACATTGACAAGTGCAGGACTGGGTTGTGTTGGATGCATGGAGGGGTGTCCATGGCCAGTAATGGCGATCTCTACAGCCTGGCAGGTACGGTCTGTGACTGTCCCACAATCTTCTGTATATGGCTGACACATGCTGTACCTGTGTATATGCAGACACACACACTTACCACAAACAGCTAGGGCTATCACATACACAAACCCATTGCATCACCATTGGGCCATGCAATAACCGTTGTCCCTCACACACACACACCTACGTGTACATTGGATGGCTCAATGACAGCTCTGGAAATGTAACACCACACCCTGTGCATATGATGTCACCTGTGTCACCACCCGTGATGTGTAACATTGATGCAGGATCAGACTAACCTGGTGCTGATGCACACGGTAGCTTTATTCCACTGTATTGATGTTAGCATGCTGTTAACACAAAGTGTGTTACTTCCAGGTGTATATCAGCAGGCATGATGCATTGCAGCTATGACCATCAATATAGCATAGTTTACAGCACTGTTAATTCTGATTATGAATTCTCCATCCATGTGCCATGTCACTGATGTGTGTAGTATTGGAAGCATGTGTGTCTGAGTGTGCAGTACGTGTGTGATGTGTGTAGTACACATGTATACATGCTTACAAATGCATACACTGGCATACACGACATTACACGAGCTTCACCATTCGTACACTAGCTTACTCGTTCTTCCATACACGCACGCGGGCTAACACTTGCGCACACATGCTTACTCGAGCTTACTGGCGCGCATGGGCGCAGACACACTGTGGGCTGGTTTGCAGGTCACATCGGTGGTATCCATGGCGTACACTGTCAGTCTCCTGACATTCCCTAGGATAGCTCATAACACGCCTCTTCCACTGAGTACTGAGAGCAAACATGTGACACTGCTCCGGTGAGATTACAGTGTTTTATACATACACACTCATGTTGTCACCTATCTTCTACACAAATAGTCCCCTTAACCTACACTACACTGTAGAGGCTTGTTCCATATGGCATGACATGTTGTGATTCACTATCCTCAGCCTCACTTGCATCAGATTGCCTACAAATGCTTCGTTACATCTCTGACAGAGCGCTTCCACACATAACAACCAGTATGCAGTAGCCATGTTGTCTCCAGCTTGCCATTCATCTGCATGGCATACTAACATCTAACTAAACCTATGTTTTGTATGTATATTATACATATTTGACTTGTTTTGAAATGCAGCGCATTCTCGTGGCACTGCGCTACGCTTCCACACGGAGATCGGGGGAGGACAACTACTGTTTTATTGATATCCAATGGACAAAGCTGCCACTGGCCTTGGACTTGGACATTGGCAAGCTTCTTCGACTGTATTCATACTGTATTTGCAGCTGTCATTGCTCCATTTAGCAACGTGCAGAACGTTAGTCGCCTAACATCCGGGTACATTTCTGCACATAACTCTGATCTTGCACGGACAGCTTACTGTTTCATGTATCGTGTATTTACATCATTTGCATAGCTTTCACATACAAATGGGGTATGTTGCAAACCCCAACATTGTCCGTGCAATGTTCGTGTTATGGGCGGTCTTGCATGGCCCTAATGGTGTTTGCTGAATAGCCTGGCAGTCATCTTTCCTTGCTGTACTCTCACTCAACTCATACCCGCCGGAGGCTTCGTGTATCATGGCCTAGGCTTTGCTGTGTGCTATGTCTATTTGTGGTGTATGCATGGCTGTGGGTATGTCCCACTGTCATCATTGGTAAAGGTGACAGCCCTATAGGTACTTCATGTAGACTGCTGTGTCATTTGACGTCAGCACATACCTGCGCCCAATACTGAACTTCCTACTGCAGCGCTTTTCATACCTTCTGAGTTATCTTGCAGTCGATAATGCTGTTCCCTCAGACATGTATCTGTTTCTGATCATACCTCTCCAACCTCCTAGAGCAAAACATCCGTACAAAGCCTAACATGATGGGGGGACAAATAGGGGCAGATTTTAAATATTGCTCTTACAAACGTAGATAGTTGGCAGTATAATAGGTTTTGCATTAGTATGACTTTTCTGAAGGATTTGGGGTCTTAAACTCAAATGTTTGTCATTATTTAATGACTTCAGTTCTCAGGTATTTGCCAGACAGGTACAGATTGTAAGAGGAATACACCACACATATGAGGCAAACATCTGCACATTCTGCGAGGCTCTGAACAGTTGCGAGGTATGTTTCTGATAGAGGATATCAATTTTCTTACACCAATACACACACAATATATGGCACCATCACAGGCCAGATGCCATTACATTCCTATTGCAGGACACACCCACCCAGAGGGTTGTATTCCTCACACAGGCCAACAGGTGCTTATCCACTCTAATTATTCTATCATGTACCTTATGTGTACGCCGGTATTTGCGCATTCCGTCAGTGGCAGAGCTCACGTATGAGTATGGGGGACTGGACACTGTATCAGTGACACTGCATGACACCCTGAGGGACACATGTCTTTTGAGTCTATTAACCTTCCACATTGGCTTTCACAGGGCATACATTGCCATTCACATTTGTCGAAATACATGCTTTTGATTTGTACATGTTTTAGCATTTGTCCTGACATCTTTCTTCTCACCTGTCAACCTAGTATCACTAGTTCTGCACATTTATTTAGGACAGGTTACCTTCATACCTCTCACCTGTACACATTATGGGTAAATGCCCTGAGGTTTGACCTATGATTTTGTTACATTTGTCATAATAATTTGCCTTTCTGGTAGATTGCTGGCAAGGCATGACGGACTGTGAGGTTAGGTAATAATGACTGACATTTCTATTTCATGATTACTAACTCTCATAACATTCATATTCCTGGCTACGCATTTATTCTATCAACGTTCTGACTTTGTCTTGGGTATATTTAATATAGTCCCTATTTGTATTTCATGTACTATGCCTTAGTCCAGCTGTCTTATTCTGAAAGTTTGGCAGGTATGGTTACCATCTTGGTCGTACGCATGTCCATCCATGATAATCGCCTACATGACACTGATATAGGTCCCTACGTCTTCCCCCAATGGTTTACACAATATCCAGTAGATGGGTTGCACCTTTTCGGAGAATATAGGCGTGTGCTATACCCACGTAGGTATATTGATCACTCCCATGGGGCGTACCTAATAGATCTGTGCCAACCAACACTAGGCCCATTTCTGCATACCCATGATTCCCATACCTGACACCCCTCCACAGTACCCATTAGACATGTTTAATGTGAGCGATAATAAAGTGTGGAGACACTTCTGAGCACTCCCCACTCTCCGGATATCAGGTCGTACGTCATACATTCTATCGACCCATGTGTTATTACCCTTGCACCTGCTACTGTTGCATGTACAGCTATATCATAGTTGCAGCTGTGACATCTTTTGCATCAATGATGGTTCGCACTTCGTATGGGATCAATTTTTGGGGTCTTGCAAAGGACACCTATATTCATGTTTAACGTGTAGAACTTGCTGGCCCAGTCACACTGGTACTTTCCGGGCAATGGTTTGGAAATCAGCAGTGTATTCACCTTTCATGCATGTCTGTCTGTCTATCCATAATAGCTGTACCGTGACCTATTTATGTACATGTGTTATATGTACAGGGACATATGTTTGTTGTGTATATATCTATTCATGTATCGTGTGTGTATAGATATATATATGTACATATATACATATGTCTGTACATTCCTCATTTCATAATTTGCTTTGGTTTAAGTCTGCAGATATATGTGTATATATATATATATCCATATCATACCTTTCAACTGTACAGATTTTTGCTGCATGTACAGCTGTTTGCCTCTTATCTTTGGTCTGTTTTTCATAACCTTGTGTCTATCTGGCAATTTAGTGGCATATCATTAAAGACTGACTTTGGTAAATAATGACAAACATTTCAGGTTACGACTTCATACCCTTCAGAGAATCCATGCTAGTGACACACCTGTTATTCTATCCACTTTCTATGTTTGTTAGGGCAATATCTGGGGATTGTCCCTATTTGTACCAGTTGTTTTCATGGCTTTGTCCGGTTTCGTAATTTACGGGGTTAACAGGTATGAGCCATGTACATATAACGTGGAGAAACATTCATTTGCTATGCTGTGAGCAGATTACACACACGCAGGTGCACTTGCATATCCTTATTGTGGGTTACATATGTTTCATAGATATTTGTGCTTACGTGGCCTTTCATAATTCTGTCCGTAACAGTTACATATCTGTATTCCGGTTTACGGACTGCTGCGAAACACACATTCACCTTTACATATTTAAATGTGTGTACAGCACGAACGCATTCATTACACTTTAAAGTTATATGTGCAGTTGTCGTAGGTCAACCGGGACTGCATTCACGTTGGCTGGATGCCGGAACCACTATTCTATTGGTGTTCTGCCTCATTGATATGCATACCCATAGTACTTAGCTACATCAACATACGCCTCACCGCTTCACCTACAACACAGGCATCCATTCTCCTGCTGGGAAAAACGCGGTACTACATATTACACATTCCCTATTGCCTACTGCTGTGGACCCCAGCTGCATTGTTAATCACTCCAAGGATATGCAGAACACCAAGGCATATAGTCCTGGCAGATACAGGTCTTTGATTGTCAGGGTGTTCATGTAGTGATCTGGGTTTAGGCTTGTCCGCCTGGTGAACAGAACTTCCCTGGCCGAGTTCAAATGTCAGACGAAGCATATGGACAGGGAGTTTCTCCCTATTATGAATTTTTACCTGTGTTTATAGACACAGGTGTTTGGGCACCTGTCAGCAGCTTATTCTGTTGGCAATACATATTATGGGTGGGGTTGTTACAGTCCATACTCCACGGTGAGGGGTGTTCCCATTCACATTTGACTATTACCTGTATACAGTCATACGGCGATTATTATTTTGGACATGAAGTGACTACAGGTATGCAGTTGTGCATTACACAAATGTGAAGGGTTGTTACTGTAAATATGTATGGACCATACCTCTCAACCTCTTAGAGCACCAAATCTGTGCAAAACCTACACGATGGGGGGACAAATAGGGACACATTTTAACGATTGTTCTTACAAGCTTAGAACATTGATAGAATACTAGGTTTTGCATTTGCATGACTTTTCTGAAGGATGTGGAATCTTAAACTCAAGATATTTCTCATTATTTAGTGACCTCAATCCTCAGCTATTTACCAGACTGGTGCAGATTGTCGGAGGCACACAACAACAATATGAGGCAAACCTCTGGTCATTCTGCGAATATCTGGACAGTTGAGTGGTATGGTATGGACCTCTGTAATACTCTGTTGTGTTCTGGCACAGCAGTAGCTCAGCATTAAAGACTGCAGTCGGAACATGCTGACAGACAGTTGGGTTTCAGAGTTCATACTCCGGACATTAATGCCAATGTGCAAACTGTTATTCTATCATATTTCTATGTTTCTAAGAGCTATCTTTACAAATTGTCCCTGTTTTTGGACCTTTGTCTCACTTGTATTCACGGCTCTGTCCAGATATCTTGCTCACACAGGTTGACAGGTATGGTCGGTCACGCCTGCACACAGTCAGTGTCCCTCACGCTTGATCAGGGTTAACCTGTTTACGTCGGTGTCTTCCTCACCCTCATGCCATTTGCCACTATGCGAATGTGTGCATTATATTCTCCCTCCTATTCATGTTGGGACACGTGTGTCACGGGAAGGTGTTTTATCCTGGGTAGTAGGGTATGCATGCCCACTTAGGGCTGGACAGTGTCATGGACCTCCACTGCACGTTCTGACGTGTCCAGATATCTACAGGATTAGACATCATGTCATCATACCCATTCTACTATTTACATAGGTTGGTTATCCCATGAGGGATATCCCAAAAATTGGACAAGACCAAAACAAGTCAGATACCGAAGATATTTGTGGCTTTACGAAAACGTGCAGGGGGTTTTACATGCAGGGGATACACGGTTTGCAATCCTGACACTGCCTAGGGTGACAATACCTACTACATATGCATAAGGGTCACTGTGTGTAGCTGTGTCTGCAATGAACCAGTGGACCAAGTACGGCTGGATTTGGTGGACGTTCTAGTATGGAGGCAGGTTGTGTGGTGTGGAGGGTATGCTGGGTAGGCCATTATGCATCCAGGTGTGTTGCATTTGTTATGGCCAGTTCCATCAGGACCCATCTGTGGGTATGTGACAGTGACATATCTATACATTTGTCTTGCACATTTCCATATTCATATGTTTGTGGGATTGTGTTCTACACTATGGCCTGTCTGATTGTCTTGCAGCTGTTTCTACATGTGGCTGTGTTTCTTTCCACTTCACCTGCTGCCCCCTCGTACACCTCTGGTTCACTTTTTCTGCATATGACACAGTATTGCCTTTGAAGATTTTACCATTAACCACCCACCCCTCACACGCAAATTCATCACACCCCATAGAGCACTACTTTGGTTGCTGGCCCATGACACCGCCAGAGTAACACATTGACTACCCTACATGTGTCAGGTACCTTTATGGCTGTGTGGACTACCCTGCCATGTTTGCTTTCCACATGCTATACCTCACGCACATAGGTACATGCCCATACTTCACTTTCATTACTTGGTTGGTATATCCAGGTACTACCCATTCGACTGTGTCACATACACGTTCGGATTATACCGCTGACTTCCGGATTTTGCTAGCCTGTTGTACTGATTGGTAGGATGGCACCTTTTCCTATGTCCAAGCTATTCCTTACACATGTCTGACTATTGTGGACAATGCCTCCCCACAGTCGACGGTTGTGTTTCCACCTTTTCAATTGGCCACAGTGTGAAATTTGGGGTGAATACAGCATATTTTACAGGCCGACACATACCCACGGTCAGTTCGGCAGATAGAACTTATAATTCTTGCCTATATCTAAGCTTATTCTTGTAGCATTTCGGTGTCTTATTCTGTTTCTTATGACATTTATGTAATATACGTTCAGTGAAAAATGTTTAATGCAACTATTACATGACGTCTACGGAATAATTATGTCCTATATTTGCTGGACATTTGCCATTTTTACAAATTTGTGTCAGGACACATCTGCCCACAAAGGGACTGTTGCTCACAAAGTGGGACAGGTGGTAATCTTAGTCGACGGTACGGATCATACTGCTCCTTTCGGCCTACATGTGTCCTTATTGTTATAGCTGTTTATATGCTTCTTCTGTTTCGTTTACATGCGTATGCTATTTCCTATCACATTTGGTATGTGAAATACGGACATACCTTTTGTATGTGACTATTACATGCCTTGTGGGATATGATTCGGACATACGGTCACTACATATATCTACATTTCTCCTCGTGTATTTTGTTATGGACACATCTGCACAGCTATGCACACTCCCTCACATTATGGATCAGCTGGTGACCCTCTCCATTGGGCTGGACGTACCTACTGGTGGCGCACTAGCATATGATACATTTCACTTCCACATGGTATAGCTATCAACACTACGTTGGACTACGGGCACACGGTTTTCATGTCATTTGTTCAAGGGTAGGGACCCGTTATTCCCTACCATGCATTTGTGTTTGCTTCTTCATTTTCTGTTCACAGGAACTATCTTGCATGCTTTGCATACGTTTCAGTATCCACGGACACTGATAGGTGCGATTACTATTGCAGGCAGAATATAATATTCAGTAGTTTAGGTTGCTCATCGACAGCCGACATTGACACGTCTCCATGCGCAACTTTGTTATGCCCCATGCACTCGCGCATGTTTCCTATGCACGTGGCTGTGGCGGCTGCGCACCTTCATTAATATGCATATGGCGGGACTACTCCATATATATGCTGCACGGCTGGCGCAAGCCTTATGCCAGCCTTGTGCCGAGCTTCATGAATCCCGGGGACACTTTATAATTAATGGGTGATCTAAACTTTGGTAGTACATCTTGTGAGTTGCACTATTTTAATAGAAATACAAAAATGAGCATATGCTGTCATGCCCACAACTTCAGTAACCAAATGACCAGGGGGAAACCAGTGTCCATGGTCCCCAAGGGAACATGAGACAGCAGGCAATATGGCAGGCATCAGCAGCAGGCTGGCCAGAGGGCATGTCAGTGGCCATAAAAATGCAGTTCACAATGGGCAATGCCTTTATAATTGGAGTGTGTGGATCACTACCCCCTTCACAGTGTCTATGGAACATTACCTAAAACACATACTGGAGCAGAAATGTGACTACAGTATCCTGCAGGATTTCCTCCATGCTGTAGCACACTTCTACCTGTTGTAGTTACATAAGTATGTACTGTACACTGAGCACAACACTCATTACTTCTTCTGCCATAATTTATTTGGTTATTAAAGCTGTGAGCATGGCAGGATGTGCTTCTCTTTGCCCACAGGAAATTTGACATAACATAACATTCCTGCATTGTTCTTGCTCTCTTTACTGAGGCACATGGAAAATAGATGTACTCCCTTGCATATTCTGGCATAGCATTGTGACATGGGTGAAATATTCTCTAGGCTGGGGCCAGTGACACCCCTAGAATATCCCCTGTGGAATGTATTTGTAGCTAATATCCTTAATGCTACACTTACCTTAGTTTCCACTGGTATAGGTTCTCCTCAATTTCCTCTGGGTCTGAGTTGGGAAAACAGAGGTTGCAGAGTTCCTGTATTGTTTTCTCATCAACCCTGTTTTGCTCTACTATTTAAATTTCATGCAGTCCATGATATGTTGCACTGGGTCCAAATACCCTTCTTCTCTTAGGACGAGGTCTATCAGCAATGCTAGCAGCATAAATTTGAACCTGTTGCATATACACATGCAAGAGAACAGCAGCAGTCCCTAAAATTGCTTTTCCTCTTAAGTCTGACGGTGGTTGTATTCCAATAGATTTTTGAGTTCATGGCAAAGGGTTAAACCATCTCTAAACTGTTACTTTATAGATTCCTGAATGGCTCCACCTTAGTTCATTACCATCTAATTCACCTGATTATGCTTTCATTAGCATTCTCTGCTGTTTACATTTGTTTGGTGGCTCTACACAATGTGTAGAGCTGTTTAATAAATACAAAATGTCATGCCACGACACACACACATACAATAGCAGCACAAACATTAGGCATTCATGAATCCAGCCCTAAGAGTTTCAGTCAGTGTCCATTTATTTATTCACATGGCTTCATAACAAAGTTTAAATAGTTGTGCATGTTCCATTTTGACAAAATTTCATGTTATTGAAAATAATGAAACTGCTCACAAAGTACAATTTATTTTTTATTCTTATATTTGTATTTTTGTTTATGCATTTACTTATTTATTTTTAATAAAGCATTTTTTTTCCTGGCTGCAGAATTTCTTTTTTCTGTATTTTTCTGTAAAGTTTTCTAAACATTTTTAACATTGCCCCTATAGGAACCAATATCAGAAGAAAACATTAGCTAGTATTTTACAGCGACATGCCTTACTTGAGTTATTATTCTATGATGCTAATATAAACAGTGAGTACATATCTAAAGAGGTGCAGTCACCATTAAAATGTATTTAAACAAACACTTCCAGATGCAGTGTATTGACCTAATTTAATAAGAGAAAGAAGCATTGAAATGAACTAAAATGTCTTTCAGAATGATTTTATTTATTAACGTTTCACAAATTATGCAACACCCCATTTCTGTTATTGTATACTTAGAAACTATATGTTCCATTTTGTTCAACCAGCATACATCAATGTGTTTTTATACCATGTTGAAAGAGGAGCACCTATGTTTCCATTTGAAATATATGGTGTTCACTGTTGGCTTTAGTATGCAATATAATAATGCCACATATAACCAGAACATGTTAAAAACTTGATTAAAATAGGGGCATTACATTGGCTATCTCCTGCACATTATGTTTATTATAATATGTTGAATGTATTAAAAGATTAGTGTCTTGCTTTCTTCCTGCCAGTTGCCTAATACAGTTTGTTTTCATTAACTGTAACTCCTGATCAGTATTGCTAGTTTAGCTTCAGTGAAGGCCAACATTCAGTACTCACAAATGCATGGCTGGGATTCAGAAAGAATCTCAACACTCACGTAAAGTACCTACCACAGGTAAGTGCATTTGTTTACTCATTACTTATTTTTATTTGTTAACCAGGTAAGTGCACTGATCCATCCATTTCAAGCATGACCTGGGCCAAATAGGCAAGACTACGTACGACAAAGATTTACAATACCAAAACAAAATGTGATTATTAGACAATGTTTAATAATGTAAGACCAAAAGTACAGTGATTAATAAATAAACATAATCACAGGGAAACATAAACAATAAGAAAAACTGCATAAACCAAAATAAGAACAGGACAGCTATCTTTTCTGAAGAGATTGATGGGAGAAGTGATGGAGTATATTGGCTGAGCACACAAATTGTGCAAGAAAAGTAAGAATAAGTACTAATAATTAGTTATAATAATGAGAGCATGTGGGAGCCTAGAAGGATAAAGTCCTAACCAGATAGAAGTGTTAGAGCCGTACACAAAGCCATGGCACTGGCTCCTTGTATGGAGAAAATGTAGTAATAATAAGCAGCAGTTGTTACTGAGCTTCAAAGAACTGAAGAATTAGTATTATGAGGACACAAATGGCAAGATGTATAAACAAGAGAATGTTGTTTTTAATAATTTGCAGTGGGTTCAAGCACATAGGTGGCAAAATATTTCCCTGTGGTACATTTGGTTGGGGACACGTGGCTGAGGTGCCGGTCAGCTGTAGAAAAATATGGCTGTTGTGAATTCCCTGTGGGCAAAGAAAAGTTCACACTGGCATGCCCAGAACTTTAATAACCAAGTGCATGGGGGCAAAAGAAGGAATGAGGGTTGTGCTCAGTGTACAGTACATACTTATGTAACTATAACATGTAGAAATGTGCTACAGCATGGAGAAAATCTTCCATGCTACTGTAGTCACAGTTATGCTCCAGTATGCATTTTAAGTAAAGTTCCCTAGACACTGTGAAGTGGGGGTAGTGGTCCACACACACCAATTATAAAGGTACTGCCCATTGTGTACTGCATTTAAACTGCCACTGACATGCCCACTGGCCAGCCTGCTGCTGATGCATGTCATACTGCCTGCTGTCTCATGTTGCCTTGGTGGCCATGGGCATTATTTTCCCCCATGCATTTGCTTATTGAAGTTGAGGACATGGCACTGTATTCTTCTCTTTACCCATTACCTAATGGATGACATCATTAGTGTGTTGCATAACAGATGCTTGGCCTAAAAGAGAGTGAAATTGATGGGGGAACCATCTCCTGGCTAAGTGTTTGTCCTGATTGGAAGCATGCACATTAGATATGTGGGTGAAGCCTGTGCTACTAGCACTAGAGTTATACACACATACAAACAAACACACACACACACGCACACACACACACACACACACACACACACACACACACACACACACACACACACACACACTCGCAAACATGTGTGTACGCACACACACACACACACACACACACACACACACACACACACACACACACACACACACAGACACACACACACACACGTGTGCGCACACACACATGCGCACGCACATACACACACAGACACACACACACACACGCTCACACACACACAAACACGTATACACACACACACACACACACACACACACACACACACACACACACACACACACACACACACACACACACACAGGCTATTCAATAAATGCTGGATTCAAACACCTATTTAAGTAAACAAGCTAAAATACATTACATTACATCAATTGTCAATGCTGCAGGTACTGTCTCAGTACAAGCGTTGGTGAGCAAATACATGTAGTGTATATCACATGTTTGGGTGAGTAGGAGTGTCTCTTGACAAGCAGACAAAATAGCAATGTGTTGATTATGATTAACTACATATTGTAGAGATAACTCAGACTTCACTGCATTAATGGACATTGTAGCAATATGAATGATATCTAGTTGTTTCCCGTTCTGGTGTATTGATGGATGACAATCACTGTTGTCAACCAGTGGAGTGACACCCAAGCATTGCTGTGTGTTTACCTCAAGACCATTGTATGCAAATGTTTTTAGTTGGTTACCCATTGTCAGTATTTTCTAATATTTATACAATGTGCAATGTAAATACAAAACATGCATGTCAAATATATGAAAGCACACTACTTAACAGCATACAACAAGCATGTGTCCAAAGGTCCTACATCATTGTGCATCATTTACAAGTTTAATCTATTGGAGTACAAGCATAATTTATGGTTTACAGCGACTAGACAGCATCACAATGAATTGATCACATCTTGACTAAAACAAGGCATAAAAAACAGCCACAGAAATTACTTTCTTTTTGTCAAAATCACTTACTGAAGGGCACCACTGACAAGCTTGTTTGTGCAAATAATGGCAAAGTATTATTAGTAGATGTGATTTTATTTTGAGTTTTAGAACTTAGAACAGGAATTGGCAGTGGTGTATAGTATTCCATGCCAAGCTTCACACACATAAGGAGTATAGACATATAGACAGTTCTGATTCTGAGCCTTTATTTGTGGTTTAATCAGCTAATGCTGATGAATGTCATGCTAATATCTTCTGTGTCATCACTTACACATCTCATGATCATTACAGAAAAGTATTCATTATACAGATAGTACAGGGGCATACTAACACTGTCCTCATATTGCTGACTGTCCACAGGTTTAAGGCATGCTGTTGTGCTCCTTATGCATTTTTTTCTACCAGATCTAGTAAAGTCACTACATGATTACATATATCAACATGTCAGCTTCATATCCTTCAGGAAATGCAGGCTAATGCCAAATATTTTATCCTAGTACCTCTTAAGTGTATAGGAGCAATGACTTCAACATGTGTCTAGTGTTTTAGAATTTCTTTCCCCAATAATTCTTGCTTTGGCCAGATGACTGGTACTCAGAGCTTAGAAGGTATGAGCAAGGGTTAGATAATTGTGAAGCACATAAAGGACCAGGTATGATACTGCTGAAGGAATAACATCCATTCATCCATCCACAACTCCTTTTCCCATTTCTGTACATGGGGTCAGGGTATCACTTTAACAGTGGCAACCATCTTGAGCCAAGGTTTACACCTCTGGATAGCTAGCCCTGCCATGGTTTTTCTTCCATATCACATGCTTGCATGCACACTTATGGCCAATTTAGAGTGTTCAATCCCCCTACTGCATGTATTTAGAATTTGGGAGGAAACTGGAGCACTTGGGGGAAATCCACATGAACACAGGGAGGGCATGCAGAATTGGCACATAAGGCACCCCGGCCAAGACTCAAAACAGAGAACCTCTTGCTGTGAGGCAACACTACTATCTCCTGCACCACTGTGCTGCATAAGTATCAGTAATTTCACAAGGCAACATTTTATGAGAAATTAAAATGTTCATAATTTTAGAGTTGAATTTAAATACCTGCCAGTGTGCATCAAGTTTATAGAAATGAGCATTAGCTGATCACACCACAAATAAAGGCAAATGTCAGATGTTAAAACAAATACATTTGAAGGCATTATGAAAACAGTAAGAAAAAAGGGAGTATATGCACAGCACACCACATACCAGTAATGACAACTGAAGCGTCCTATATGGTATACATTCAACCCTGAAGTCTGTTCAACATATGATAATAACTGTTTCCTCATAGTGCTGCCAGCCTTTCTTTCTATACTGCAGTGAGGCTAAGCACAGTAGCCTGAGGGTAGCACAGTAATGTGGCCAAAGGCAATAACTCATCAGCTTTTGCCATATAAAGTGAACTTTCATTAACCATCAGTTGTTGTTGTTCCTCAATGCCAGGTATTGCTCAAATACCGAGGGCAAAAATTGATTAAACAGATGGGGAGAGAGAAAGAGACAAAGAGTTTTGTGCATGGGCCATTTCTGGTCATCTTTGTGGCAGGTTATGGTATTCCTTGTCATCATAATAACTCATTCATGCTGTGTACAATAGAGGTCTTAATAGGGAGCAAGCAGGTGTGGGATGATGATTAAGACATAAGCAGGACATGGGCAGGTTAATAGCACTCATTATATTAATATGAAAATACATTTAATAATGTTTGAGATACCTCTGGATTCAAGCTCTTGACAATATCCAACAGCATTTGATATACTTGAACATTACCTGAGCAGACCACACAGCAACTTATACCTTCAATACTAAAACTCCCACATTTGAATGGACAGTAACAAAAGATGGAAGCAAAGAAGAATGTAGGCATCAATTTTCATCACAGTAATGAGAATAACATCCTATAACATGTACAATTACATCATTTGGTATATTAAACATATAGGAGTAACTCTGTCCTTGTTTAGCTAATAATCTTTCTTTCTATAACGCAGTGGAACTGAGCACAGCTGTATGATGGTAACTACTACTGTGGCCGAAGGTAAAATCTTCAGTTTTTGCCATAGGATGTGAAATGCCATTTACCATCATATAACAATGCTGAGTAATGCCAATGGGGCATAGAAGTGATGAGGAACAACATTGAGGGGGTTGTTTTATGGGCAATCTCTGACTGCGAGTTTTGCATATTATTCTATTTTTACCAGATTAAATGTGTGAAAAAGAGGTTGTTAGGATAATGGTGAAGATGGGGAGCAAGCAGAGGGTAGGACACAGGGGAAAAATAAAGGAATGTGCAGGATAGTTGTGGGTGAAGAGCACCATAGCTCAACACTTCTTCACAAGATAACAGTGTACTTCTAGAAATAATTTGGTAAATCTGCATAATTACCACATCAAAGATGTATAGGCAAAGTGGAGAGCTATGTGTTGGTATTTTTCTTACTGGAGAAATGGGAATGTTGTGAAGGTGGTTAGGAAAAAGAGGTATAGGTAGGTAGGGTAGGTTAGATAGCACATGCAGACATTCAGGACGTACAAGACAGACATGGATGGTGATGACCACAAAAATTGGGTGACACCATGATTGTGGATAGGTAGGGGACATTGGAGGTGTATCCTTGTCCAGCATGAGTACAGAGAGACGAGTACAGTGAGAATCAACTCCTCACCCTCAGACCTGTCATCTCTGTCTGTATTCACAGATACCTGGATCAGTGAGAGATGGGGCATTGATCAGGCTATTTGGTACATGGCTTTCTCAATTCTGCCAGTGCTGGCACAGAGGCTCATCTCCCTAATGTACTCCACCAGCCTGTCAGCTCCTGATAGCTGACATAATCACCTCCTCCATTAGCACTATTCCTGGTGATTATCACTGCCCCAAGAACCAGGGCAGAGCTACCCGACACAGTTGGAGCAGTTAGTGCAGAAGTTTTGGAGGTAACACTCACAGGTTTGGACCCAGAAGTTCTGAGTATCTGTGCTACCTGTGGTAGTGCCATGACAGCGAAATGTGGAAGTCTAGCATACCAATTCCAGCTGGACAGTCTATCTCCCTCTGCTGATGGTCCCTTGTGTTGCAGCAGGAATTATATTGCAAATTAAAAAAAAAAGAAGAGGAAAAAAGAAAGAGAAAGAGGGTGGGAAAAAAGAAAACACAGAAAATGTCAACGTTGCTATGTGATTTTAACATTTCACATTCAATACAAATTGACACATAAATATGTTAACTTTTGGCATATCCAGATAGGAATGTGAAGTCATATATGTGTCTTAAAGACACATCAATCTCATTGCTATTATATACATTATGCAGCCAGTTTTGTGACTATTACATATATGATATATGCATTCCAATTAAAGAAATGTGCATTAACAATTATTGCAATTTTATTCTACTCACTGAGTGCAGGACACTGATCTTATATTATGTAATAAAAGCTAACTGCTGCTGCTTGGATTTGAACCCACACACAGTTATGTTGATTTACACATTGTCTAATGCAATAATCAAGAACTATTCAAATATATATATATATATATATATACATATATATATATATATATATATATATATATATATATATATATATATATATATATATATATATATATATATAGATATATATATATATATATATATATATATATATATATATATATATATATATATATATATATATTTATATATATATAGCCTTCTGGTGCATGCTAATATGCAGTGTGCATGGAGCCAGCCAAATACATATAGAATAAAAATATGTCCAGCACCACAAGTAGAATCCAAGCACTCTATCCTTAAGATAAGTGCCCAAAAAGAACCATGATTGGCTGCAGTAAAAATATATATTTTTAAAAATAATCCACAGTGTCATTGAGGCCAGCTACACAGCCAGCAACACAAGAACAAGTGAGACCCAAACCAGCTTTGCCCTCTGGCGTCATCAGTGGAATAGTACATCCCCTTGTTACATGAATTAAATGCACCAACTTTTAAAGTCATAGCTTCATCATTCAAAAACATTTCTAGGTGAAAAACACACCACTCTATAAACATTTTATATCACATAATTAAATACATATGTATGTAAATACACATTTACAAAATTATACCTATATATGCATAATTATGTGAAAAAAATCCAACTGAGGTCATTGACAGTAGTTTCACAACTATTAATAAATGAAATCAATCACCATTGTGGTTGAGGCATAATACAGGACAAAGGTAGTTTATAAAAAATCTGCCATCACTGCCTTTGTGCTTCCTTAATATATTCAGATGTTTCCCAAATTACTGTAGCCCCACCCTTGGTGGCCTTTAGTATCGCTATATCCTTGTTGTCTCGTAACTGTCTCAGTCCCATTCTTTCTGTCCTAGATAAATTGTCACCATAATGTTTAAATATGTCATTTTGATTGCTGTGTAAATCTCTTAACACAGCATCTTCAAAAAGTTTTACTCTAGGTTGGCAAGGAAGAGTAAAGGTACTTTCTTTAACCTTAAAATTATGAAACATTACATTGGTAGTTTCACCCTTAGTATGAAAAAATACTTTAAATTCAAGGTTCTCCAAAAACTTTTAATGTCCATGCAAATATCATAATGAGACAGAAAATGTGATGGTACATAATTCCAGCCTTTATTCAAGAATTTTTTTCTTCATCTGTTAGACTATAGGATGTCAAATTGACTACTAGTTCTTCATCATTAGCAGTCACTTCTTTATCAAGCTCCTGAAGGTATTTTCCATCTCGACCATTACTTTTCTTATGATCCTTTCTGCATCCCCTTCTAATGGGCCAGTTTTTGCCTTAGCTTTTTTATGTATCGGTGACTCCATTTCTACAATGTCCCCAAAATAATTATCAGTGTTTGTACTGGGTGCATTCAATGAAATTTCAGAGGCACTGGAATCTGTAATATAACCAGGTTTTTGAGATTAGATACTTGATCACCTGCCACATAGAATGGGTTGTCTATATGGCAATCTGCCAATATGGGGCTTTCTATATAGGCCAGAACTCTAGATCTTTTAAAAATCATATAGCGGTACACTTAAGTGACATTAATTGTCAAAGAACTAGGAGTGCACTCTATAAGCACAAGACTGAACATGCTTCTGCACATTTGGTCTTTGTAGGAATTGACTTGGTCTGAGGCAAGAATCTTTCAGAGGTAGAGAAACATAAAATTCTGGACAGAAAAGAAGAGTTATGGACAGTAAATCTAGGGGCCATATATAGACCCAGCCTTAATGAATATCTTTAAAGTACACATATATGTGTGTATGTGTGTGTGTGTGTGTGTGTGTGTGTGTGTGTGTGTGTGTGTGTGTGTGTGTGTGTGTGTGTGTGTGTGTGTATATATATATATATATATATATATATATATAAGTTTTCTGTAATGTGAGTTAGCAACGTAGATATAAAAATGATAATTGTGGTTTGTCCTCTGTTATGCCTCAACCACAATGGTGATTGATTTAATTTATTAATAGTTGTGAAAATACTGACAATGACCTCAGTTTGGATTTTTTTTCACATAATTATGCATATATAGGTATATTTTTGTAAATGTGTATTTACATACATATGTATTTAATTATGTGATATAAAATGTTTATAGCGTGGTGTGTTTTTCACCTATAAATGTTTTTGAATGATGAAGCTATAACTTTAAAAGTTGGTGCATTTAATTCATGTAACAAGGGAATGCACTATTCCACTGATGACAACAGGGGGTGAAACCAGTTTGGGTCTCACTTGTTTTTGTGTTGCTGGCTGTGTAGCTGGCCACCATGACACTGTAGATTATTTTTAAATAAATAATTGTTTACTGTAGCCAATTGTGGTTCTTTTTGGGCACTTATCTTAAGGAGAGAGTGCTTGGATTCCACTTGTGGTGCTGGACATATTTTTGTTATATATATATATATATATATATATATATATATATATATATATATATATATATATATTATAAGTTCACTTTATAATTTCAAAATACTGAAATCCCGAATTTCAGTATTTCGAAACCATAAAGTCGAACGTCCCAAATCCCGAAACTACAAAATCACGAAACACAAAATCACGAACAGAAACAAACCATACACCACACAACACATATATCATCCCACCCACACCACAACAAACAAAACACACACAATCACAAAAACACAAACAAACCTACACTACATATAAGCAGGGGAGCATGCCCCTCCTGCACCCCCCCATATGGGGGCCGCGCTCCCCACCCCCCACTTATATATACTAACTCCGAGATCGCACAGATACAGAAAGAAAACTCACACCCACACATTCTATAATCCCTTGCACACGCACAAACATCACACATATACAAACACAAACACATCCAACACTTACACACCCATACTTTCACCTGCCTACCCTAACCCACACATACAACTGACAAATGCATTCACACACACTCAAACTTCCACACAAAACCCTTACAAAACACTCACTTTCCTTAAATTACACCTAAATCCATACACGACATGAAACACCATCCACTCACAACACCGCACATAATGTACCGTAAAGCCATAACTGCGAATTTGAGATATTCAGATTCGCGATTATGCACTGTCGCGATTTTAAAGGTTTGACTTTATAATTTTGGGATACTGAAATTTGGGATTTCAGTATTTCAAAATTATAACGTGAACCCATATGTATATACACATATATATATATATATATATATATATATATATATATATATATATATATATATATAGGCCTACTTTGAAACATCTAAAACCCATAACATCTAACTTCATAACATTGAGACCAGAACATCTAAAACCCAAAACATCTAAAATGCATAATATTGACTTTCATAACATCTAACACTACAATTCTTAAGAAAATAACATCCCCTCCACATATAATGACACAAAACTACCAAACACACTTTTTACTTCATTTCTGCCCCCCCCCCCACACACCCACCATAAATTAAATATACCAACTCCAAGATCGCACTACAGTGGGAAAAAGTTAATTTCCTAATCCCATTGTATCAAGCCCCCCTGCAGAAACGTAGTAAAAAGTGTGAATAAACCAGTAGTAAAAATGAACCAAGTCCCAAGACCATTCAACCGTTTATTGAGTATATAACAAAAAAATGACTTAGCGCTTCCACCCATAGACTTCACTGGGCATCATCAGAGTAAAGCGTAATACCCAATTCATCCTTTTAATTCAAGTGCAACACCACCCCTTTCAAATAATATCCAACAAGATAGTTAATATATTAAATATTTAAATACTAGAATAGTTGTAGTTAAAACAATACATTACACGCTAACACTGAGATATTCTAAAACATTAATATACATATGAACATACATACATTGTATAGCCATACATGAAACTAAAACTAATGAAATTAAATTAAATAAAATTAAATAAAATGTGATCTGTGTTTTAAAATATTGGAAATAGAAACGTATTCATAAATTCCCAGGAGGTTAGAGGCATCCAGTCTCAATTGCCATAAACACTCTTTGGCTTCCAATAATATCTTACAGTCACCCCCCCTTATCATTTTGAGGAACTTGGTCAATTACAAAAAATAAACATATCAGGATCTGACTGCATTGTTTGACCATATAGGCATGGACCTAATGTGTATCATTATACCTAATAACAATTCTAAACTTGCTAAACTTAAAGAAGAGCTTGCGATTCTTAATAGCAGCATTACTAACGGCTTGTTGTTTCAGTTTAACAAAGCCCAGTTTGACAAAATACAGAAAGACATGGACATTTTTGTCAAAGCCAGGCTTGAAACAAGGCAAGGGAAATTGGCTAGAGATAGCTGTGAATATGCAGAAAATCAGGCGTATGCACATTTTAAAGTGAATAAGAATACCAACAGTAGAACTAATGGACATAGACAGGGTTTTTTTAACAACAGGCCCCAACCAGTTAATGTGAATGAAGGGGAAAATGCTGCTACTGATAGGTCAAATCATAGGCCTTTTTTAGAGCAACAGCCCCTGAGACATTCGGATCGGCTACGGAACCAATATCAGGGCCAACAGCAGCAAGCATTCAATGGGGGGATGGAGAGAGGTCAAAGGAATCAATGCAGGTCCTCTGGCCCCAACAGATGCAATTAACTATTAAGCCACAGCCTCAATCGGTTTCACTAGACATTGGTTCATCAATTTTAAATTAATTTATACTGGAGACTGTTGCAGGGAGTGATGAATATGACAGTGAGGCTATATACTTAAAGGAAGGTGATGGAGAAGATTTTATGTCCCAACAAGGACAAATATTATGCGAGCAACAGTCTCAATTGGACATATTTAACGGTAGTTCATTACAGATGATTAATTTTATGTTGGGCAATTTTGAATGTACAGATGAATTGGATCACAGCAATGATAATTTATGTGATATGTTAAGAGCAAATGTAGAGAGTGATTGTTTAGTACAAGAGTGTAAGTGTACACTTGTAAAGGATGGATGTTTTTCTATATACAATTTTACTGCCTTGGAATTGTCACATGATTATTTTTCCCTATTTAAAAAAGGTTTTTCATTTGTCCACATGTTCTGTCATGATATAGGTAGAATATTAATTCATCTGAAATTATATACGAGACGATTAAACTTAAAAATATTTTTTGCAAACAACCCCAGTCCCCGTACTGACTGTGTTTTTTCATTAAAAAGAAGTAGTACATTTATTTCCCCGAATAACTCTATGGTGTATGTATTTGAACAGTTATGTGAAAAACAAATACAAAGATGTTTATTGGCAGAGAAGGGGTTGATTGATAATTTGACTATGGGAGAAAGATTCTGTTTAAAAGAATTAACTTCTACTAATCAATATCGGGTTATGAAACCAGATAAAGGGGGTGGGGTTGTGATTATGTCTAACACTGACTATACATGTAGGATGTTGGGAGTTTTAAATGATAGTGAAACATATGAAAGGGTGTCTCAATATGAAGTACATAGAGCATATACAATAATAGATTGGCAGTTACATGAATTTTTGATGGATGGGATTATTACCAAAGGAAAATTTCAGTATTTGATGGTAGATGCACCGAATATACCATCCATTTTTGGCATCCCTAAAATCCATAACCATATGAATGATCCACCATTTAGACCCATAGTTTTGGCTAGAGGATCCAAAACTGAAGCTATTGCATCTTTTGTTGACTTTAGTTGTAAAAATGTTTTGAGTAAGTTACCACATATCCTTAGGGACTCTTGGCACTTTCTTGATATAATTAGAGAAACGAATATTAGAGAAGAATTTTTAATGGTTACTGTGGATGTGGTTAACCTTTTTTCTACAATACCGCACAATGTCAGACTGAAATTTTTTGAAATTTGTTTGTTACGACATAGTGATCTGCATAATGTGAAGTGGGGATTATTAGCAGAGTTTACGGAAATGGTCTTATTAAATGATTTTATTATGTTTGATGGAGAATATTTCAAACAGACTACAGGCATAACTATGGGTGCTAGATGTGCACCCATTTACACAAATCTAGTTTTGGCCGAATGGGAGACACAGTTTGTTTTCACTTCAAGGTTTATGTGAAATATTGTGTTATATCTGCGCATTTTAGATTACATCCTGATATTTTGGAAAGGGTCTCTGGATGAGGTTCAAGATTTTATAGAGTATCTAGACAGTACAACAACATTTTTAAAATTCACCAGTAATGTCTATGAGAATAAATGTGAATTTTTAGATATTTTATTGTATAAGGAAGATGGTGTATTAAATTCTAGTATCTATAGGAAAAAAACTATTCCAATTCTCTTTTACATTTTAACAGTTGTCACCCATATTTCCAGAATAGAAACATTATGAAAGGACAGATGGTGAGACTGTCTATACTTGTTAGTGCAGATGAAAATTTTAACAATGAAATGGTTAAATTGATGGATATGTTGTGTGAGAGAGGGTATCCCCATGACATATTACTTAGATTAAGCAATGAGGTGACAGAGAAAAGGAATATTGTTTTCCAACCTATACTTAAAGGAGGTTTAACAAAAGTGGGATTTAGTAACACTAATGAAGTGGTTAATAACAACAACAACAACAATAATATGGTTGTGAAGGACAAGAGAGGTGCATTAGTACTCCCATACAATGATACAGTAGGTAAGTTTAAGACCATTTTACAGGCAACTTGGGCAAGTGCATTTAATGGTGAGTTGATAGAGATTTTGGGAAAATCTCCAGAGTTTATTTATAGCAGGGGTGTTAATTTAAAATAATTATTAGAATATGAAGCAGACACTAGCACTCACAAGATGTCTAAAATGAGTAAGTGCAGTTTTTGTAGTGTATGTAAGTTTATTAATGATGGGTCATATGTTACAATCCATAATTATAGGAGAACAATTAGATGCCCTGGCTTTTGTAACTGTAACATGGATATGGTGGTTTATGTCGCCACATGCATGAACTGTCCCACATATTACATAGGGAAGACTATACGCAAGTTAAGGTTATGCATCTTAGAGCATGTGAGGGACATTAAAAATAAAAAGTCAGTGAGTTCTTTGTACACACAAAATTTAAAGTGTCTGAATTTCAAAATTTTTTTTTATTTTTTTGTAAATGACCAAGTTCCTCAAAATGATAAGGGGGGTGACTATAAGATATTATTGGAAGCCAAAGAGTATTTATAGCAATTGAAACTGGATGCCTCTGTCGCCCCTGGAATTAATGAATACATTTCTATTTCCAGTATTTTAAAACACAGATCACATTTTATTTAATTTAATTTCATTAGTTTTAGTTTCATGTATGGCTATACAATGTATGTATGCTCATATTTATATTAATGTTTTAGAATATTTCAGTGTTAGTGTGTGATGTACTGTTTTAACTGCAAATATTCTAGTATTTAAATATTTAATGTATTAACTATCTGATTGGATATTATTTGGAAGGTGTGGTGTTGCACTTGAATTAAAAGGATGAATTGGGTATTATGCTTTACTCTGATGATGCCCAGTGAAGTCTATGGGTGAAAGCGCTAAGTCAGTTTTTTGTTATATACTCAATAAACAGTTGAACGGTCTTGAGACTTGTTGGTTCATTTTTATTAGTAGTAAAAAGTGTGTCTGGTAGTTTGTTGTCATTCTATGTTGTTATATGTGGAGGGGATGTTATTTTCATGTGATTTGTACTGTTAGATGTTATGAAATTCGATGTTATGGGTTTTAGATGTTTTGAGTTTTAGATGTTCTGCTGTCAATGTTATGAATGTAGATGTTATGGGTTTTAGATGTTTTGAAGGGGACCCATATATCTATATATATACATATATACATACATATGTTTACTATCGCATGGTTGAATGAGCGTATGTTGAATAATCAGAAAACCGAGAAAAAATATTGAGTTTTGTAAATACAGAAAAGCAGAATGTCGAATATGGTTTGCACGATAAAGTACATTCGATATTTTCGACATTCCCCTCTTCCAGCCATGGTGGTAAGCTTACCTCTACTATTTTGCAGGGGGACTACATCCCCTGCACCTCCCACACCTCTGCACATTAAATATACCAACTCCAAGATTGCACTACAGTGAGGAAATGGGCTACTTCCCTGTTCCTCATTGAAGCACAACGTCCATCCACAGTCTCGGCAAGTCGCTTGTGAAAAAGTCGTGTGCACCGTGCAACTTGACTAACCTTGGTCAACCACTTTTGGTTTGATTTCCTGCCTCTTGGAAACTGTGATTTCGCACATCAGCCATTCAACTGCCTGCCATTCGGGTAAGTCATAGTAAACCTATACACACATACATATACTGTATGTGTATATATATATATATATATATATATATATATATATATATATATATATATATATATATATACATATATATATATATATATATTTATATGCTTGTGTGTGTAAGGTATGGCTTCTCAGGTGTATGTGTGTGTGTGTGTGTGTGTGTGTGTGTGTGTGTGTGTGTGTGTGTGTGTGTGTGTGTGTGTGTGTGTCAAGCTCAAATGGACTGATGCCCCCCAAACTGATAAAGGGAATTTCAATTCTAATGTATTATGATGTTGCTAGCATTCATACATGAGCCATACTTCCACTGGAAGTGTAATTCATGTTATCAACTTTGATGGCATCACAAATCAATAAGAGTACAATCGCAATATTTGTAAATGGTCATTTCTTTAACTCATTCGAGCCTATAGCACCTTTTTTGTTTTTCCATTTAACACCTATAGCTCCTTTTGTTGTCCAAATATTTTTATATCTGTCTTCTTTAACTAAGTGACTTAAAGCCAGATAATAGGTAACATTAGAAGGGGCTAGTAGTTATTAAGAAAATAACACTTCGTTCATCTCGAATGCCCTGCAGTAGAGAAATGAATCACTGTTTGCCATTTACTATTCATAATTTTATATTTATGCTCATATTTCCTTAACTGAGATACCTACATGCCATTGAGGGTTATAGTATGAAATGCTGTGTTCTGAGACAGGAAGCTTTATTGTCAGTGTGCATTTATATCATGCTAAACCTGAAATAATGGTAGTTGTTTGTTAGTAATTATGATAAGCACTATTTTTGTTTGAACTTAATGCTTCAAAACCCAAGTGATTTATCAACTATTACAAGGTATCAGGTGAAACATGTGATGTTGTTGAAGAAAACTGTCTTTGATATTTTCACTCCAGGTTGCATATCTTGAGAAACATTCAGTGTTAGTTATATTGCGAATTATGCGATTAAGCATATGTGTTCATAGGTCTGTAAATATTCCAATAAACATGCACTTGTAGAGGAATTTCTTGCTGTCATGTGAAAACTTGTATCTGATTAATGAAAGAGTTCTAACAACGTATGTCTAGATTGTACATTTTCCAAGATTCAACAATTTGTTTGTGAATGTTTAGCAAAAATATAATTCTGGGTTTGTGCATATTATAATATACTATAGTATTTATGAAAAGACTATGAATGCACTGACGTATTATCAATGTTAAGAATACTTTTTAATAATAACATTGCTATTTGTACAGCTTTACCAGCTTTTATTGTTCATAAAATATTTAAGTGTTAATCTTATGCTTTCTAAGTTGATTTTTCAGAAAAGACACTGGAATGCAATGATGCATGCAGACTGCTAGAGGTGTGACATTGCACATCACATAGATGTCACTTACTGAAATAAATATGTCATATATGCAATAGTCACAAAACTGTCTAATGTCTATAATAACAATGAGATTGATGTGTCTAATAAGACACATGCATGACTTCACATTCCTGACTGGATGTGTCAAAGTTTAGCATATTTATGTGCTGATTTGGCTTCGGTGTGGAATATTAAAATGACATTGCACTGATATTTTCTGTTTTCTGTCCACCACAACCATAGTTCTCTTTCTGTTATTTTCTATTTTGTTTTTACATAATTCTTGCTGCAACACAAATGATCATCAACATGGGGAGCTAGACTGCCCACTGGGAATCAGACCACCATATTGCCACAGGTGGCTGTGGCAGCACCACTACTGTCAACATAGACACCCAACAAGGTCCTAACCTGTCAGCATTGCCTCCACATCTCCTGCACAACTTGTTCCAACTGTGTCAGGTAGCTCTATCATAGGGCCTGGTGCAGTGGTACCCACTGGGAGTAGTGCTAGTGGAAGTGGTGATTATGTAACCTGTCAGTAGCTGACAGGGCATGTGGAGGACATTATGGAGAGGGGTCTCAGTGCCCACGTCAGTATAACTCAGAAGGTCCCTCTTCATAAAGGGCTAGTGACTACAGACCCTGGGAATTATTGCCCCCTTAGCCTGACGAGTCTGATATGTAAGGCTATGGAGTGAATCATCATGGACCTAATTAACAAGACTATAGGGAATATCCAAACTCTAAATCCCACACAGTTTGGTTTTGTGGAAGGTAGATCATGCTTCCTCAACCTGGTTGACTTCTTTAAGTCAGTCACCAGAGCTGTGGATGAGGGCAAGGCAGTTCATGAGCCCACCTCGATCTGGCCAAGGCCTTTGATACCATTCCCCACTCAGAAATTATTGATAAACTCACCAAACTAGGCATCAACCCCTATATCACTAGCTGGCTTGCAAACTGGCTCACAGATAGAACCCACAATGTGAAAGTAGTGGATTCCAAGTCAGAGTGCCAACCATTCACGACTGGAGTCCCACAGGGATCAATCCTGGGTCCTCTCCTGTTTGCCATCTACTTTTCAAGAAGTCCAGGCCAACATGAAGGACTCTGGCTGACAAAGTTCACAGACAACTGCAAGCTGGGAGCCATTATTAACTCCCCAAGCGATGTAGACATCCTACAGAAAGGCCTCAATGTGACCAATGACTGGTGTCAAAACCATGGCCTTAAGCTTAATGCCAAAAAATGCATTGTCATCCCCTTTGGGAAAAACTCAATTCCCACTAATTACCACATTGATGGGAACCAACTGAACACTGCAGGCATTATAAGAGATCTGGGGACACAGGTTGACAGCCACATTGCAACTGTGGTCAGAAAGTCCTTCTACATGGCACATCTCATTACCAAGAGTTTTCCATCCAGGAAGATAGAGGTCATCATCTCTCTCTACTCTTCCCTCATTAGGCCAGTCATTGGGTATAATGCCCCATTTGGCATGTACCTCACTAGACACATGCAAGAGATGGAAAGGCCACAAGAGTACCTCATGAAGAGGATCCTAGGCCTTAAACACATGTCCTACATGGATAGACTAAAAAAACTCTAGTTATTCTCTGTTTCATATTGTCTACAAAGAGGTGATCTCTGTTTGACTTACAAAGCCATGTCTAACCCAGCTCTGTTAGAAATGTTACATCTAAAGAAATACCAATCCCTCTGCACCACATGCTCCAGAGACCTCAACCTCATTACCACAATCAAAAGAACATGCTTGAGGAACAGGTTCATAACCCAGAGACTGCCCATGCTCTGGAATAGACTTCCCATACATGTCAAGCAGAGCACCTCAATGGCCCTCTTAAACAGAAATCTTAGTGAGTGGATGGGAAGTAGAAAGTTCACCCCAGGGATCACTCTAGTGGTTCTACTTGATAGAGATACTGGGAACTAGCGTCAGGTGGCACGATGCCAGGGCACTACTATGGGCTAGGCTTGTAAAGGCTCTAGGGCCATTAGCTGATTATACACCTTTGAACCTATGAACCTGGATGACCTAAAATCATCTGCATTGCTACCTCTCCAAATAGCCATTCAAAACTTTTATTCCAACTTTTAGGGTTCGGAAACACATTAAGTCAAATAGCTTCCCGACTAGAAAAAAAAACAAAGCCATCATGTCCAAAATTTAAATAAAAATAGGCCAAACTCAAAAAGGAAACAAAACAAATGCCAAGAAGATACATGAGATGCAACAGAAAATATTGACTTGGAGGCAAGAAGTAGTTGGAACAATATACTAATTTGAGGTGTCCCAGAAAAATACAAACAAGTACAACTAAAAGATACAGTAAAACAAATTGTGGGCCACCTTTTAGAGAGTGATTCAGAGGTTGGTGAGATGATTATTGAAAGACCACACTGAGGTCTTCACAAAAGACAAAACTCTGACAAACCAAGAGAAATTTAAGATAAATGTCTTCATCATGAAGATGTTTATAAAATTCTAATGGCAGCAAAGAAAGAAATCTATTTCATGAAATGAAAGCAAAATATTGTTTACACAGGACTTACCCTTCCAAATAAAACAGCAAAGACAACAATTATCTCTATTCTGTGTTTATTTAATAGAAAAAAAATCAAGTTCTAGATGAAGTATCTGAATTCATTAATCTTCCAACATAAGGATGTTAACCATGCAATCAAATTGGCCAAAGAAACAAAAGCACTGTTTATGAAAATCTTCAACGAACTGCTAGATGTTATAACCTGAAAAAAAAAAAAACTTATCAGGGAGATTTGGTAGAAATGGTGCAAAGGGACAGACTTAAAATAAATAAATAAGAACAGGAAAGTACAGATGGGACATTCCCCCAGATTTACTAATCTTCCATGTAGAACTAGCTTAGTCCTGAACAGAAGCAGCCATTTAGGAGCAGGACGGCAGCGCACCATGCATATTAATGAAAGCACACTGCCTGAGCTCCAAATCTTACATGGAGCATGTAAGAGTGCAGGGGCCATGTCTGAGAGCAGAGCTCTCAGAATATACACACCCACACAATGAAGAACAGCAGAAAGGCCACAAGAATGAGCGAGACTGCTCATAGGTGTCCAGATATCCCCAGCAACATCCGCCCACATGTACAACAGCAATAGTAAATAAAAACAAAATAAACATACCATTTTTTTATGAATCCGATTAAATCTAACCATAGGTGCATGGGTTTGCCCACTTAGCTACGGTTAATGCTGCTTAAATGGCTGAAGAGGATAACAAAGAAGATATATGCAAATGAAGCAGTATAGCAATAGCATAGTGGGCAGAGCATTCACCTTGCGAGCAGGCATTCCCGGTTCGAGTCCCATTACAGCATATTACATTTTCCTTGTCAAATCACGTTATGACCAATATTTTAGTTGCATAACCTACTAAATAACATATATTTGTGATCTGGAGTACTGCATTAAATGCAGATGTGAGGTGTCAGTGTCATAATGTTGCAAAGTCCACAGATAATCACATGTGCCCCATACAGTATATGTACACAGGAATCATGGATACAAATAGGTTCATAGGTTCATAGGTTCATACTAGGCTATCTGCCCTAGGGCATTTATAAGCCTAGCCAGAATGTGTTTGGCTTTCGCCACCCATTTTAAATTTATTTTGCTATGCCCTTTTTCAAGGTTAGTATACTGTGCCTCTGTCTAACAGTGACACAGAAGTGATACCCGGGGTAAACCTACGATCTCCCATCCACTCATCAAGATTCCTCTTGAAGAGAGTCAATGAGGGACTCTGCCTAACCTGGACTGGGATTTTATTCCAGAGTGAAGAGAGCCTCTGGGTTATGAATCTGTCCCTCCAGCATGTCCTATTTATTTCAGTGCTGAGGTTCAAGTCTCTCGAGCACGTAACTCAATGGGATTTGGATTTTCTGAGGTGCAGCATGCCCATTAATTCCGGGCTGGACATGGCTTTATACGTCAGGCACAGATCGCCTCTGAACAGGCGGTATGCCACTGAGTAGAGCTGGAGTTTCTTTAACCGGGCAGCATATGGCATCTGTTTGAGCCCTTTGATCCTCTTGGTGAGGTACTTTTGGGGTCTTTCCAGTTGCTGCAGTTGTCTGGTAAGGTACATCCCGAAAGGGGCATTGTACTCAATTATGGACCTGATGAGGGATGAGTAAAGAGGCACGATGACCTCCCCTGATCTAGATGTGAATCCCTTCATGATTAGGTGGGCTATATAAAATGTTTTTCTAACCACTTTGGCCACGTGGTTGTCAAATGAGAGATTGCTATCAACTTGGGTCCCCAGGTCCCTAATTACTTCTTCTGTACTTAATGGATTACCACCTATGTGGTAATTTGTGGGCACTTTGTTTTGCCAAGGGGATGACTATACACTTTTTGGCATTTAGCTTGAGGCCATGGCTCTGGCACCAGTTGTCTGTTTCTATGAGGCCCTTTTGGAGGATGCTTGTGTCAGCTGGAGAGTCGATTATGGTGCCCAGTTTGCAGTCATCTGCAAACTTGGTCAGCCACAGTCCTTCCGTGTTGGCCTGTACCTCCAAGAAATATATACCAAACAAGAGAGGTCCCAGGACTGAGCCTTGTGGGACACCACTTGTAACTGGTTTGGAGTCTGACATGGCTCCAGCAATTCTAACCATGTGGGTTCTGTCCTTGAGCCAGTTTGCAATCCATCTAGTGACATAGGGGTTTATATTTAAGCTGGTGAGCTTATCTATAATGCCCGAGTGGGGTATTGTATCGAAGGCTTTTGCGAGGTCCAGGTAGGCTGTGTGGACCACCTTCCCTCGACAATGGCCTTGGTGACTGTTTCAAAGAAATCAACCAGGTTTAAGAGGCAGGATCTGCCCTTAACAAAGCTGAACTGGGTAGGATCTAGTGTCTCTAGGTCCCCAATATCTTTATTTATGAGGTCCATGATGATCCTTTCCATAGCTTTGCAGACCAAGCTAGTCAGGCTTATGGGGCGATAGTTTCCAGGATCCGTTGAGGCACCACCTTTATGGAGAGGGACCACTGTTGCTGTACGCCACTCTTTGGGCACATATCCTGTAGTAAGGCTGAGATTGAACAGTAGTTTTATGTTTGGGTTTAGCTCTTCTTGGAGTTCATGTAGGATGCAGCCTGGGACACTGTCTGGTCCCATTGATGCTGTGTTTTTTGCTTTGGAGAGGGCGGCTCTTACCTGAGCATCTGAGATGTCAGGGGGGCAGCACTCTGCTGAGATAGATATTTGCCCTTTTGGTGGGGAGAAGTTTGCGCTGAACCTGTCAGCTAGGATGTTGGCAATGTCTGTGGGTACAGTGTATTTTTGTCATTTTGGACTAATTCTGAGCATATCTGGGAACTACCACCCAGGTTACTAACATAACTAAAGAAAGCCTTGTGATTATCCATAGTGTCCTGTGCAATTTTTCTCAAGCTGGCCTTAGACAATTTTATGAGTGCCCGTAGTTTTTTGCTAATACTGATCAGTGATGCCTTCCCTTTTTGGGATTTTGCTCTATCATTTAGTAGCTTCCTCCTTCTATTGTATAGTTTGTTTATGGCTGGGGTCCACCAGACAGGACGTCTGCCTTTGGAGGATTGGGTCTTGGTTTTATTTAGGATCGCATGATCCATGCATTCCTGAAGGTGTTCATAGAATGCGTTTATAAAGGATTCTGCGGTCTGGGCTGTATTTTCCACAGGCCCAGGTGCTTTGAAGGATTCCACCTCAGTTTTGAGGAGTGTGAAATTTGCTTTAGAGAAGTTTTTCACTGTGGTTTTCTGGGCAGGGGGTGGGGTCGGGATGTGAATATCCAGTGAGATTAGTTTATGGTGGAAGGCAAAATGTGTAATGAATGATAACTCCATAAAGCTTCCAAATTCCCCACCTTCCCAAGAACCATTAGACATTACTGTCTAAATCAGTGCAGTTGTAAGTAGGAGTAAGCACAAGCAAACAAGTGCAAGCACTATTAAGCAGTAGTAAGAATATGTAAGCACTAGTAAGCGGGTTTAAGCCCATTTGCGCGGGGGTAAGCATTGCGCACACAGGTTAAGCAATATTGAAGCTAACACTCGGTAAGCATCATTAACCAGGGGTTAGCAGTGCTTACCCTCGTGCAAACCCACGCAAACCTGCTTACAACTGCTTAAAAGTGCCTTAATCACTCTGTGTCCAATGGCCCTTGTTCTGCCCAGCAACAAAATAAACAGCCTTGCAGGTCTTAAACCAAGAACCCTATACACTATAGTCACAGTAGTTAACCACCAAGCCATCATAGCAGTGCATAAGAATGAGGTATCACCAAACAAATCCTTACTATAGTAAAACCAAACTGAACACGTGAAAGGAATCGGTATACAGTCCTATGTTCTATAACCCACTACATAACATAAATATGTGAACTGGAGTACAGCAGTAAGCCCAGATGTGAGGTGTAATTGTAATAGAGTGTTGAAGTCCCAAATTAAACACAAGGACCCCATACAGTGTACGCACACATGAATCATCAATACCAGACATGTATATAAGATGTAATGAATAATAAATCAATGCCAAAAAGCAAATATAATGCAAATTAAATATTAAGCAATGCTAAGCATTGCACAGGTCAGCTTAGTTGGTGTAAGAAATGTGTAGTCCAGCTAACTCAATATGCCCAGTGGTATACCCCTTTAAACAATGCCAAACTTAGGTAAACAGGTTTGTCCATAGCGTAGCCTTTTCAAAACCAGTCAATCATGACAAAGTGCAGGAATTCGGCCCTACTTAAACTCAACAGGCAGGAATACATCTCATAACTGGTTGTAGCTTCCCCTGAAAGAGGAGAGGGAGTGCACTTACAGGCGCAGCGCTGGGGCATCCAGGAGTCCAGAGTCATGGCAGGACTCCTTGTCAAAGACCATGAGCAGAGACTGCTGCAGGGCCAGTACCAAGGTTCCCAATATAAGGTGGGAGCCTGGGACCATCTCACCTGTGACCTCACCAGTGCCACTGGCATACCACAAACTGGTCAGCAGGTCAAGCATCACTATGCTGACCTGAAGTGGTGTAAGGGGGAATCTCTTGGATCAGTGGATCCAAACGGCTAGGATGGCAGGGGCTGTCCCAGCTGTGTGTAAGTATCACTCCACTATGTGTGTAATAAATGCCAGCTCATGTATATTATGGATAGGTATGGCTAAATATTCCACTTATGTCCTTCACAGTGGCAAGTGAGTGGGCCAGGAACTAGGAGGCCCATGGCTGTTGCCTGCAAAGGTTACAATGTGAGGCAGGTCAGCAATACTCTTGTATGTACTGTCATAGGAAATAAATCTAAAAGCATTAGCAAGGTAATTGACAGTATAAAACTTGTATTGGTTAAGGCAAATACAGCATACACTGGAGAATATGGCAGGAAGAGTCTCATATAGTTTGTATGTAAATAAAAGCATAATAGACTGACAGTAAAGGTCTAACTGCTGGACTGCATGTGTATGCTCTGGTATCATATGGTAATGTATATTTGCAATCACTTAATAGTACTGTTGTATTAAGCACTATTATCCACACTGTGCAACATAAATAAAATGTGTAGGAATGTCTGTATATGACTGGTGTAATCCCCAGAAGTCATTTAGTACAACTGAGAGACACATAGACAGAAAACAGTGAAAAGACAGACAACAAAATCCAAATAGCGCACGCAACTGAGACTTAAACTGTTGTATTTTTAGCACAGACAGCCATGGTTCGAATCCTGGGAGTGGTAGCAGTCTGCATGCAGAATCATACCCCACAACTGTACAGATATATCCAGAATGTTCCAGTAAATTGGCCTATATCTGCTGCCTGTCACCCTGTCCCCCTGGGAAGTCAGTGTGATGATCCCAGACATATAGGCAGCAAACAGGAAATGCAACTGATCATCACACATCTATGAGAACAAAGCTGGCACACTAGCAACTCCCCAAAAACTTATGAGAGTAATAAGCCACGCATGTCCCATTTACACCCCCATGTTGTCAAGCTGTCACTAAAGTGTGCACAGTAACAGAGTGAGATGAATGTGCATAATAGTAATGTGGAATCTGGTACTTTGTGTGGCAACTTTCAGGTAGTGCTAACAAACATTGCTCCCACAGGTCTGTCAAATACGAACACTGTGCCCAGAAATAAAAGAATGATACCCTGTACTGGTACTGTATTGCATGGCATTGTGACTGATGCAGTTGCTCTGAATAATAAGGCATTACTCATCACTGTCACCCACACTGTGCTACATAATATAATTGTATAAGAGTGTTGTAATACAAGGTCAGAATGTAAAACCACAGGAGAATTATAAGACAGAAAGCAGATAGGAGATATACAGCAATATCTATATAGCACACACAACTGTGATGGACAGTGTTTTAGTTTTAGCAGACACAGCCATGGTCTGAATCCTGGGAGTGGAAGGAGGCTGCATACATAATCATACCCCACAACTGTACAGATAAGTCCGGAATGTCCAGTATATGGGCCCATATCTGCTGCCTGTCATCCTGTCTCCCTGGAAAGTCAGTGGGATGATCCCAGATATTTAGGCAGCAAATAGGAAATACAACTGATTGTCACACATCTATGAGCTGTCACTCTAGCAACTCCTGAAACTGTTATGAGAGTAATAAGCCAAGTATGTCCTACCTACACTCCCATGTTGTCAAGCTGTGACAGAGTGTGTACAGTAATAGAGTGAGACCTATGTGCATAATACTAATGTGAAATCTGGTACTTTGTGTGGCAACGTTCAGGTAGTGCTAACAAACATTGCTCCCACAGGTACATCAGATATGAACATTGTGCCGAGAAATAAAAGCTTGATACCCTGTACTGGTACTGTTTACTCTGGTACTGTATGGAATTGTGAGTGTTGCAGTTGTTCCGAATAATAAGGTATGACTGATCACTGTCACCCACACTGTGCTACATAATATAACTGTCTAGGAAATTCTGTATAAGAGTGTTGTAAGTCACTAAAGGTTGAAGAGGGCAATAGTTTACATATGTCCTGGTTCACCTGCATGTGGTCAAGACATGGCCAGACTCTCTGCAAAAAGAGATGGACAGGTATGTGCATAACATCAACCTGGAATCTGGGAGTATGTGTAGAAACAGTTAGTGTTAACAAACATTTCCTCCACAGGTATACCAGGTAAGATGTGCATACTGCAGGTAAAAACAGTTCATGTATAAAGATGATGACAGCCATATCACTGTACAAACTAAGGCAATAGGGTAGTGTAGTAATACTTGTAAGGTACAGATAACAACACTGACTAGGAAATTATTGCAAACTACAGGAATATACTAGTTGTAAATTTACATCTTCCCCCCACCATATCTCCAACAATAAACTAAATACCCACCTCAACTGGTATGTGATGACTTCACTGTTATGTTGGGACATATGTCCTATTGGTTGATAATTATTTAAATCTGTGTCTATGCATGTGTTATGTTGAAATACTCCAACAGTGGTGGCATGGTGCCATCAATGTACCTGCATCCTGTTGTTATTACCACTATGGTCCCATATATGCATGTATTCCGTTTGCTATGCAGCTGTTCCGTATCTGGTGTCTGGGTTCATGGGAATATCTATGCATGCTGTTATACCTAACCCTGGAATGTGTTGACTATTACTGACCCACATATGTTGATACACCATAAACACCATAGCATGTATGGGAATGCGGGTCCCACTGGACCCACCTGTCCAACCTCAGTTGGCCATGGCACCAGGCACCAGCACATCTGAGGCCCAACCCAGGACCTCCTCGTCTATTGGTCCTGCACCACATTCTTGTTGAACTGCTTCAGGGGATGGGGTTCACCTCCACTGAGAGCGAGTGCAGACAGCAAGCTGTCACCCATTGTCAGGTCTGGGTCTTGGTGCATAGAGAGCTTGATCAGCAGTTTGGAGATATTCTATGCCAGCTCAAGGGCCACATGTCATGACTAGAGGGTCAGCCTGGCTCTCCGACTCAGCCCCCAGCACAGCCACCTTCGGGTCTGTGAAGGTGCAGTGTTGACTGCCCATGGGTGGGGATCTCAGTCCCACTGTTTCCACTAGGGGGCTCATTGGCTTCCAATTTCCCAACACCCCTCCCCATCAAGGTGTTTACCTCCCACATGTGTCATATACCTCCTGTATACATCTTGTTTGTCTTGTCTGTTAACCTACCCAACCTACCTCCCCAAATATACCTACTATCCCTCCCCAACATCCCACTCTCACCTGAAAAAAAGGGGGCAATCTGTTCCCAAAAAAAATATCGCCCAAGACATAACTGTGCATTTTGCACACATTTCCACTGGACACAAGTAATCTGGTCTAATTGGCATCACAACATATTATTTTTGTCCTCACCCCTCCCTCAGGGGTTTGAGTGTCCAAACCTACCTCAAAATTCAGTGTACATGCACAGCTGTTGCTGTACAAGACATGGGCAGCTATTGACTTTCCCTACACCCTCCTGTACATCCCTAGCTATTTTACCCACTGTCTTTCCCTCTTTGTATCCCTTTTTCACCACTTTCCTATCAACCTTTTTTTCTTTTCTTTTAAAGAAATTAGCATGGGGGTAAGTGGGAGTAAGCACTTTTAAGCAGCAGTAAGCAGGTGAAAGCCTGTTTGCACGGGGGTAAGCAATGCCTACACAGGTTAAGCAATTTAGAAGCTGAGTATAAGAAACTGTAGCCAGAAGTTAGCAGTGCTTACCTTCGTGCAAACCCTCGCAAACCCGCTTACAACTGATTAAAAGTACCTTAATCACTCCAACGGCTCGTGTTCTGCCCAGCAACAAAATAAACATCATATGCAATGCTCAAACCCAGGACTCAGCACACCATAGCCAAAGTGATTTATCACTAAGCCATGTCAGATACACATAACACTACTCACACTCTGTCGGTAGTTCTGGAACCTCCTACAAATATGTAGCTGGCCTGAGTGTGCAGGTTCTCCTATAAGAGTTATTGCTATCTGCTGTCTGTAACACTGCTGCCCACACACAGGAAGGATGTCCATCATACAGGAAAGATAAAGGGACCATGCCCACAAGATGCAGGGATTTATAGTAGTTGGTTGCCATGACAGTGGTAATTGGAAGCACTACACAGCATGCTGCATGCAGGTGGCAAGTGGAGGACACTGATTGGTGCAGAGGCCATCACCTGGTCATGTGCATCACCTACAAATTCCATGCTGCAATCTATGCAAAACAGATCATTCTATTTACTGGAGAGAGACTGAGAGTGAGAGAGACAGAGAGAGAGTGTGTGTATAAGGCACAGAAAAAAAAAATAACATCCAGAAGAGTCTGCATTCCCAGAACAGATATATGAAGTATATATGCATGTAATTGACCATAGTTCTTGGTCCATAATAATGGGATAGATGATGTGGAATGATTTATATGTGCATTCAGGTGTTGTTGTAATGATGTTCAGCTGAACAACTGCTGAGAACACTAGAGTCCATTCCTGTGGGTAGTGAGCCATACCAGTCAACCATGCAGAGCAACTGACTGATAAAATGTAAACCATCATAGTGTGTGTTGTGTAATGGGAAGTATGGATATTACGTGGCCAATAGCTGGTGGTGGAAGTAATGCCATTGTGTTAGACACTTGGACACGTGGGTTCCACAGCCCACCACTTGCAGGATACGCAGGTTAACCTATATTGTAGCATGCAGGAATGCCATAGGTGTGTAATAGGGTTACCTGCAATCTGGCCCTACATATACCCCCCTAATGTCAGGCTGTGTTCATATGTGGCACCTGTCTGTGTTGTAGCAAGGCAGAACTGTGCAGCTGTGCAGGCAGGTGTTGTGAGATTGTGGACCTGATGTCTGAATGTACCCCACATATAGGTATGCATATATGTACATATATATATATATATATATATATATATATATATATATATATATAAATATATATATATATATATATATATATATATATATATATATATATATATATATATATATACACATGTATGTCCACAAATATACAGATACCCATGTGTAGACATATATATATGACCACATATATGCATCACATATATCTACATATATATAGAAATATACCTATATGCACATGTCTAGATATATATACAAACACATACACAAACATATATGTATGTAAATAATGTCCCCTATATTACTACCACAGTGCTGCATGCTGTGTGTGAGGAAACAGCACACATAGCAATACACACAGACATCTACAGCTGTCAGTGTGTTCAACATGGACAAGTATGTCATATGTGAACCCCTTCTTGGGACCACATTGCCCTTGTCTGTGAAGTATGGAATGGGAATATGGTGAAGTATTGCAGGTATAGTTGTGGATGTGGTCATGGTTGGTAGATACAGAGGACAGCCTACAGGGGTGGTATGTGACACATGTGGTTGTTAAACACCCTGGATGGTGTATGTGGTCTGTGATGTGGGTGCCCCATGGGCTCCAATATGAGGACAATGGGAACAAGCTTCCCACCCACTGCTACTCACAACAGCAGTCCATGTTCTGAAGGTGCCTGGCCTGGAGGCTGAGCAGGAGGAGCATGTGGGCCCTACGAATGTGTACTGGGTGCCTCAAGGTGATGTAGCACATCCCACATGTGTCTGTGGAGCCCGTTATGGAACAGACCCTGGACCTGACCTCGGGGGACAGGAACATGTCTGTGTGTGCCCCCGGGGGGGGACAGCATCCTCTGGGTTGGTTCCACCTGACGGTATTGCTGGACCAGTACATGAGGAGGTCCCAGGGTGGGTCACACATGTGATGTGGCCTGGTAACATGGGCAGATAAGTTTGGAGAAGTGGTCCTGCTGGTCAATAGTACATATACATGCTATTGTGTCACTGTTATAGAACATATGTTGGTATTAATAGTCTACACAATTCCCAGAACATGTCCAACAGCATTCATAGATAACCACAATAACACAGAATGTCAGATGTGCAGCAGACAAATAGCAAGCATACCACAGGCATATATGGAACCATTGTGGCCTGACAATGGCATGCAGGTGAATAGTCTGTAACAGGCCAGCAATGATAGTGTCCACACAGGGAACATGACTACAAACACATTGCACAAAGCGTGGTACAGTACAATATCTGCCCCACTGGTAGGTATGCTGTTGCCATACCTATTGAGTTGTGTGTACAGTTTGCTGTCACTGATATGGTGGGGGGGTGATAGTGATGTGTATTAAGAACTGTGGTAACCTTGCTGCATGACTTGCTCAAACATCTTTATGTTTTTCAGGCATGATGTCTCATGTAAGGCTGCTAGCCTACACAGCAGCTGAAAATGAAATCCTGCTGAATGGACTCATACAACTCTATGTGATCTTGTTTAGCCGGGCTGCCCATGATCAGCAGGAGCAGACTGCCCTGTGGAACGACCTAGTTCACAGGGTCAATGATGTTGGACTGCGCAACCGCAGTTATGAGCAGATCCAGCATCATTGTTATGACCTGCTTCCCAATGCCATTGGCATGCTGCAGCAGTCCAGGGGGATCACCTCTCCACAGGGGGGGGCATGCCGTCCATCCCCCCCAACACGTGTGGAGGAGCTCTTGGCCAGCCTAGTGGCACCTGCCTGTCCGGCCTTCCACCAACCGCCTGACACCTCTGTGGAGGTGGGTGCCACCCACACACTGGTTGATGAGTGTGCAGGTAAGGCCACAGGGCACATCAGTAGACCACTGTTGTGTATTCATCCACATCAGTACAGGTAGATCATGCATATATGACATGCCATAGATATACTTTGTTGCTGCATAGTAGTGATAAACAGATGTCCATAAGTGGTAGTATTGTGGAAATGTACTGTTGATATATTGCAATACTTCACACACCCAGTAGCAATGCCACAGGTGTGGCCACTGACTTTACATCTCTCACCCTCTTATGTAGGTCCCTCCGTGATACCACTAAGGCAGCAGCCTGTAGCTGGTGAGTATGGTTTATGTAGATGCTTGCCAATACACCAGGCATGTAATGGTGATGGTATATTCCATGCACACATCTAACACATATACCCAGAATGCATGCTGTACATGTTCACGTATTGTTGCTGTGAAATGCATGGAAGGGTATGTCAGACACCTGCATGATAACTAACATTCTGTCATTGTTGAATGTGTCCACAGAGAGTAACATAATGGTGGGAGATATGGCCTAGAGTAGGGACATGTATGGAACAACACCCATATACAGTGCAACACCAGTGAATATACCTGTAGGACAATGGCAACTGCTGCAGAGATACACTATGGCATAAGGCATTACAGTGGTCCACATTATCAGCTGGGACTAGGCTGTAACATGTGGTGTTCAGTGTATGGGACACTGCAAAGTGACACACATGTGTAGGGCTTACCTGTCATGCACCTGCAGAAAGGCTAAAGGGGGGTGTCAGCATGACACACCAGTGCACTGCAGCAGGGATCCTAAGGATGCTAAGAATGGCTGTATCTGCACATAGTCAGGTTCAGGACCTGTGGCAGATGTAACCCTACCCCCACAGCAATTTTGACTGCAGTGTGTGAACACCCGGGGATGTGCACATGAGTAGACCTTGCAATCATGTAAATTAGGGGGACATGTGTAGGCCAGACTGAACATGCACTGGCAAATGCAGATGGCCCACACTGGTATACCCCTGCTAGGAGTAGTGACTGCTGTAGTACACACAACATGAGGTGTGACAAACTGTCATGATAAGGGTGTGCACACATATGCCCACATGGTGTGCATGAATCATGGTCAGCATCTGCACATCTAACCCATTCTGTAGACACTGCATGTGAAAGTACAGGACATATGTCACATATCAGGCTCATGTACTGTGAAGATATGCGGTGATGTAGTCCCAATGCAGATCAAGGATGGGTGCATCATATCAATAAGGGTGTGTACACCCCCCATAGCCAAGGTATGCTGTCATGGTTGTCAGTGTAACAGTATTGGATTGCTCATACTTTGTCCGCTGATGTTGAGAGCTGTAAATCAGACATCAAGCATTCACAAATGACATCTGTCCACATATTATCCCAGGTATGAGTTGCTGGAAAACATAGGGGCTGTGAGCATTAAAGCTGACATAATCAACACAGTAGTACACATTCAGCAATGGGCTGTACACCTGTGAGGTGTGGTGCACAGTACATGGCAGGGTGTAGAACAGGTGCACAGCAATACTGTGTACATGGGTACAGTGGTATCCAGGGGAAGGGGCATCACCTAGTGACACAGCACATGCATCACACACATGTATACTGTTGCTAGCATGGATTGACTATAGCTGCACTGTGTGCTGTTGGGTACCATATGTTATGCATGTTGACAGATGGGTAATAGGAGGACTGTGTGTACTATCATTGTGCAACCTCACCTGTATGTGTGTTTGTGCCCTAGTGGGTAGTTTGTTTGTCTGTAGGGTCACTCTGGTGAATTGGAGGGAGGGTGATGCATGTAGGATGCATGTGTGCATGTGTGTGTGTTTGTGTGGCTGGCCATGTATGCACATGTTGATTGTGGGGTGTTCATGCAGCAGTACATCCCTTTGGGATCGTGCAGTACATGGACATGGACTGCCACAGTATACACCAGGGATACTTGTCATGTATATAATCACATGACAGCTGATAGTATAATATGGTCTGTAGCATGGGACAGGCATTGAAAGGGAATGTAGACGCCAGGTACATCCTTAATATTGTATTAAGCAGAGAGGTCACCTACAACCCACATATGCAGCACTACAGATACATTGGGGAAGTACTAGTCAACACCAGGGAGTGTATCCATATATTACAGTTGTCACATGATAGGCTGATTGAGCAGCATATCTGGCATGTACTGAGCATTACATACACATGACACACCAGTGCATGATATTATGGAGTGAACATAGTAGCCCACACATATAAGGGCTATGCACATGATGTCTGGACATACACAGGGTGAGCACTGAATGACAGCAGTGAGGCCATCTAAAGCCACTACACACAGATCAGGCAGGTAATGTAGTAACAGGTCTTGTGTTGTGATCACTTGTGTAGGTATTTAGAGGACTGATATGTTAATGAGTGGTATCAATGTGTGTATGTTACCAAGTGTGATGCAGGATGGGGTACACATGGACATATATGTGGGACTGTCTGTAAAGTCACGGACAGGTAGGTATTATGGTGGTGTGTATGTGTGTGTGTGTGTGTGTGTGTGTGTGTGTGTGTGTGTGTGTGTGTGTGTGTGTGTGTGTGTGTGTGTGTGTGTGTGTGTGTGTGTGTGTGTGTGTGTACTATTAGGCAATGCTGTACAGGTTTTAAAGTGCATTTATTGTTTTCCCCCACAGGTGGCAAGGTGGGTCAGGGTCCCTCCTGCATGCAATTTGAGGGTATCCATACAGACACCAGAGATGATGATAGTACTGTTGAGGCACAGGTGGGGTTGTCAGGGGCCAAAACAGCACCATTTGTCCTTCCCCCTTTTAACCACCCCAACCCCACACACAGTTTCAGTGCCTGTACATACCCCATCACCACTGGCCAGAGCGGAGGGACAGCTGGCATTTGGTGGCTGCGCACAGGAAAGTGTGCTAACCCTGCCTACTGTGTCTGATCACAGCAGGCATAGCTGGATGTCTGGCAGGGAACCACATAGGCAGATGTCCCAGGGTGCTCATGGTAGGGCCGCTGGACATCATGCCCCTGGCAGAGGCGACATAGTTGGTACCAGCAGGTGCATGTTTCAGGCTGTCATGGAGGCACAGGCACATATAGAACATTACACCAGACAGGGATGGGAGGCTGCAGAGGGCTGCTCAAACATCTGCAAGTGACAATGCCCGTGAACTGGCTGGTGCCATCCATGCATTAACTGAGTTCATGGAGAGACAGTCTGGTGAAATGATGGCCCTCATCGACTATGGTCTGTCCATGCTTGAATGTGTGGTGGGAGTGTGTCGATGGCAGTGTGGATGTAGGCCAGCAATGCCAACAGCTGGAAATCAACGTGGATGTGCTAGGACACCAAGGGGCTCCCGTAGTGGCAGTACCAGCCCCAGCACTGTGGAGGGAGTGCTGTCCCCACCACACCACAGCAGGCTTATGGTCACGTAGTCCTGGCCAGTGCCAGGAGGGTCCTGGTACCAGTAGACATCTGTCATCATCAGGTGAGAGTAGCACATCGAGGCCTGTACCTGCACGTGCCCATGGAACCCCTGGCAGGTACAGTCCACATGTCCGGGGCCAGAGGCAGTGAACTGTACACCCTGCCAGGTATGGTCTCCAGCTGTCCATAAACACCTATGTAGGGCGGCCACATGACAGAACTGTGTGCATGCCTACCCACACATTATACAAACACACCTAGGGCAACCCCATACCTACACACACCACATCACCACACCCAGTTTACCTTGGTACACCCCCTCACCCACACACATGGTGTCAAATATATGGCCCACCCTCGGCCTCTGGCAAACCAACAACACACCCTGTGCATATGATGATACCTGTGCCACATCTCTGTCATCCATACCATCTATGCAGGGACAGGCTGCTATGGTTTTGATGCACACAGTGACTGTACTACAGTGTACCACAGTACTGCAGTGTAACATGTTGTAAGTAGTAAAGTGTAATGCATATATGTCAGTTAGTGTAGCCTTCCAGCAATGTTGCATTATAGCTGTTAGTAACACTGGTTGATTTTGGTCTCTATAATGTTATCCATTTGTGTTGCAGGTGTACATGTGTCAGCACGAGGATGCCCTATGCATATGATGATACCTCTGCCACATCCCTGTCATCCATACCATCAATGCAGGGACAGGCTAATATGGTTCTGATCCACACGGTGACTGTATTACAAAGTACCAAAGTACTGCAGTGCAACATGTTGTAAGGAGTAAAGTGTAATGCATATATGTCAGCTAGTGTAGCCATCCAGCAATGATGCATTATAGCTGTTAGTAACACTGGTTGATTGTGGTCTCCATAATGTTATCCATCTGTGTTGTAGGTGTACATGTGTCAGCATGAGGATAGTCTGCAGTCATATTCCACAACAGGGTATGGCACTGTGGTGACACCATGGCTGTGACATATCTGGGGTACAGTTGAACATATGTCACAGGTTAGTATAACAGTTATTGCCTGTGCCACATGGACAGGTGACCCACTGGGGCATGTATACCCTGCAACCTGATGTAGACTATCCACATACATGCACACTGTTACTTGGCAACACTGGGACTTGACCCCTACCTAGGTATGTAGTGATACTGAAGTGTGTGGCTTACATTGCACACACCACACAGTGTTTAAAGTGAGGTGTGTCCCAGGTTACATGTTACATGCATAACATCCCCAGACATATGGACAATACATAGTGTGACATACCTTCATATACACATTAACAGACACATAACAGGCAAACACACATCTGAGAGGCCAGGGCCTATCACTGCTAACTAACTTGACCGAGTGTCCAATGTGGTACAGGTAGGTTGCACACAGCACATGCATAACTGGCCTGGAATGTGGTATCAATTACCTGTATGGATAATGGTGACAGTGGTAACCATAACGTGGTACATGGAACATATACCTGGTGTACCTTGGTGTAAAGACAGTGCACACAGCAACCACATCACCAAGGGGATATTGTACTCCCTAACACCTATGATGACAATCTGATATACCCACCATCACACATTGAGCCACGGCTGCGATACAACTCATTGTAGATCCCAACAGTGGTACTACAGGGATATGCATCTGATGCACATGCTACATGCATAGCAGAGTATTGCATTGTCATGCCTCACCGATGGGCAGCAACAACACTATCTGTACTACCATGTGGCAATGGGTATTGTAACAGGTGTATGTGGCCTCGGAATGCTGTATCCTACAGATAAACGGACATGCACACATACCCACACTTGCCAGAACACAATGGGTATCCCATGCCTATCAACCCATTTGTACAACACTGTTGTGATGGTAATGCAAGGCTCGTGTAGCCAGTATGAGGAGGAGCTTAACAGGGTACATGTAATGTCTCATACAGCAGCAGCCACGACTGGCTATGGCAATGGGTTTTGTGGTGGTTGTGAAGGCCCTCATGGAATTTCCATGTACAGGTGTGCTAAGACACAGACATTGCTATACTCAGTCATGCACACGTACACATGTGTCAGTACTGGGGTGCAACACTCCAGGTGGTCATAGCTGTGTACCTAGCTATTGTCCAAGAAGAGATGGATTGTGTAGGGGCTGTGTGTACAGTGGTATCCTGTCAAGTGCCATGTGACAGCAGGCAATCTATCGACAGACACTACTGTGGTGACCCTCAGGATGAGAGTGACATGCATCAGTCATTCTTCCAGGTGCCTCCTGCACATGGCCACTGAGGTGATCATGTTGACATGCATGCAACATGCATTAGAACACATGGTTAGTGTCTGTGATGGAGACCTGTACCCAAGCATGTTCTGTTGACTATGGTAGTGTAGTAGAGGTACCTGTGGCATGTGGTGAGTACAGGGTGGTATCTCCAATATGTGCCAGTTCTTACACTGCTGGGCAGACATGTCAGTGTCAATCAAGCTTATGATGCCTGTACATATCCCAGCTGGATACCTGCCCTCTGCACATCTGTACAGGGACTGACAGTCATCAACTTGGCAAGTAACTATGCAGTAGGATGAATGTGTTGACAGACAGACGTTTGACAACAATATGTATGCCATACCTACATGTCAGGAACCCTCACTATTATGTGCTGTACAGGTGGTAGTCTACAGTTACATTCCACATGTTGGATCATTACCCAGTAGGGGTTATATACTGTGACACAGCTCACACACCAGGGATACAACAGGGAGGCCTTAGAGTCCAGCTATGCCTGCAGGTGTGCCTGTTGTCAGTACTACATTTAGCACTCTACTCTTGCCTGGGTAGGCACTGTCAACAGTAGTACCGCCATAATACACTACATGCCAGTGTGACAGCATGTACCCTGGGCTACTACCCCTCTATGTAACACAGTCACATGGATAACAGTGCTGTACAGACCTCATATATGTCTGTGTCCCACACATGACACTCACACCCCTTTCTACTGTAATGACAGCACATAAGCGCTGTGTTTTGTACATGGCATTACATACACTTATTACAGATGCCATTACCCTGCTATGTTATCAGACTGGGTGGCGTGAGCTGGCTACCAGGGTTAAGCCATGCTTAGCAGGTATCAACATTGCTGCAGTATAACAGCTGAGCTGATTTGCACACTGGTAAGTGAAGCCTACACTGTGTAAGCGCCCATACATTTACCTATAGCTTAGCACCACGTAGCTTTGCACAAACCTGAGCAAACGCACTTAAAGCTGCCTTAACCACACTGTATCCAACAGCCATTGTTCTGCCCAGCAAAAGGATGAACAGCCCTTGAACCCAGGACCCTGTACTCTAAAGTCACAACACTTAACCACTATGCCATGACCACTGTAAAGACAGCTGTTGCTTTTCCAATATATCTGTCAATACACATATTGATTAGTATTGAACAATTGCCTTTACTTCCACAATTGTGTAGTACTTGTTATTAATATGACTGTTGCATCACATATGTTGTTTTATCATAATGTACCCATAGCAGTTACATGCAGTGAGATACATCTGGGTATACATTGATATGAATGACATGATGATGATACAGTGTATACACAACTGTGAGGCTTACACATGACAAGAATATGGATATATACATATAATTGGTTGATATATGTCTACATGTACCTACACATGTATATTCATACATATGTCTGTATACACATCTGTATAGTGCAACATATATATGGTCATGTGTACATCTCTTCATATGTATATATATATATATATATATATATATATATATATATATATATATATATATATATATATATATATATATATATATATATGTGTGTGTGTGTGTGTGTGTGTGGCTATATATGTATGCACATCCTATGTGTACAGGTATGCCTATTTATGTAGATATATACATATATATATATACATATATTTATAACTGTATGTGCATACAGACCTATTCTGATATGCCTATTACTGTCAATATATATGTAGATATCCATAAGTATATGTGCATATCTCTATCTGTATAAGTGGAGAAATATATTGCTATGGATATGTATATATCTGAGTGTTTATATGTATATATATATATATATATATATATGTGTGTGTGTGTGTACATATACATATCCATCTATGTATGTCGATATGTATATGTGTATATATCTATATAGATATATGGATAAGTATATATACATATATGTTCACCATATGTCCTGCACATGGAGTGGAGCCCTACCTCAGCCCCAATAATCCCAATGTCTTAGTGCAAGGGGATGCCAGGTTTGTATTTCAGGTATATATGTAAACTATTGCCACTCTGATAGGGGTTGTCTTCACAAACATGTTGTGTGTGAGAGGTCACATATGCTTTTAACATGTGCACCATTGGCCAAAGACAGACATCCTAAGGACATCATAGTACAGTACCACTGGTAGCACAGTAATGATCCTGTGGACTACAGCAGAGATATGGCCAATAAATGTGGACAGTCTGACACACTCTGGTTAGTCCAGAGGTATACACAGAACCTCTTAATGCAATACATGTAGACTGAGCCTGACAATGTGGATGTTAATAGCCATGTAGACTGGTATATCAAGTAAACACTAGTATACATTTGCTCCCATAGGTTATGCATTTACACACCCTTGTCTGTCCTGACACATACTAACTGCTGGTACAGAGGTGCCATGGCCACATACTACCCACTAGTTAGTGACATACATCTGTACAGCATCCCACAGCTTTGTCTGACATACATGACTGTTATAGTGGCCAAGCAGCAGTACATCTGGCAAGTATCTTGACATAACATCACACTGGGTAAGTACACTAAGCTGCTAGCCATGTAACAAAGCACTGTACAGACTACAGGCAGACTCCAACAACACTGGCCTACACTTCTTATGGGGGAATACACATGTACCTGCATATATAGCAGGCTCTACAGGCATGTCACAGCACAGAGTAACAGACACCTGTGTGAACGTACATAACCACAACCAATGTGAACACAGCCACAGCCACATATGGTAGCTAGTGTAATATTACAGTATATGGACTATCTGATCAACACCATCCTCATATGTGCCACTCACACACTAACCCCATATATACTGGGCCACTACACATTGTGGTCCGATGCCTGTTAGTGGTATGGGACATGTGTATGCTTGGCCTACAAACATGTAAGCTGATAGGGTAACATACCGTGGAGCAGCATGTCATATCAGAAAGAACAGGACCAAGAACAATGACATTTACCATACTCTGTACACAGGCCAATCATGTACATATTCACATTACATACACTGTCAACAGTCACCATAAGTACACAGACCTCAGCACTGTACACACAACCACAGAATGCCTAGGCTATGTCCTCAAAAATAACCCTTAATATACATAGCATGTGTCACAGTCTATCTCACTGGCTTGTTATCAGATATGATGTCACTAAATTATGGCGTACAGAACATATGCACCTCTTACCGTATGACATATGTACACAGGTTGACAGAGTTGTGGATGGGGCACAAACACAGGGCCAATATTGACATGTTGCTGTGATAACCTCATATATTTACTGTTGTAACAGGGTTTGTTGTGGCATATGTCCCATGAGGGTTATGACGTCAGTAACTCTCAGGTCTGTCACCATGTACTGTTACTTCAAATGCAGAATAGCGACACATTCTGTAGTCATGTCAGTCACATCCCCCTCCTGTGTGTTGGCCTGTTTCCACAGTGTATTTTGTTAGAGGTAAATCCCCAATCCATCTGTGGTGCTGTTTGCCAAACAACATATCTAGGTCCTGCTCATGGTGAATGAAAAGGCCCAACACCAGCATGATGTTCCTAAATATTGGAGTGTGTTTCCATGCAATTGGACATGGGAATGTTACCACAGCTGTTCCACATGCACTCAGCTAGAGGAGGGCTGCAATATGTGCAGAGGCCATCAGCTGATTTATGAGCATCACTTACAAAACACATGCTGCTGCTTTAGCAAAGCAGGTGTACATCTCCACATCCCCCACAGAGGGAGTGAGAGAGGCAGACAGAAGCAAAGATAGGTCAGGGAGGAGGGGGAGAGTAAAACCTAAGCATGTTTGTGTCACACACTTACAAATACAGGGTAACAAACCCCTGACTGACTATGCATTGCTATCACATGTCTATGCAGTTATTGGATGCGCCACATAGCTTACATATTGAGGAGCTCTCCAAATGTGTATGTGATGGTGGGTGACATCTGCAACAGTGATATGGTAGCGATACAGTAGGTGTAGTACACGTGCCTGTCTGCATGAACAGGTGTCAGCTTCAACACAGCCACGCTCTCTCACACACTGGAAGGGTCAGGAATACACCTCCTCACTAGTTAGTTTGCCACAATACAGTACTGTGCAGTTATCACATGAACCACAGTGGATATCCAGAGGTTGTACGGGCAAAGGATATGTGAAAGTGTCTGACATCAGACAGCATGCTTCAGTATGCCAATGGAGGATGTAGTGAGTATGAATGTGGTCACAATCATCATACACCACACACAGACACAGGGTGCCAGTACTGACATGCATGGCTGCATTGCCTCACGAGTGTGTAGTGGTTGACTGTGCCAGAAGGCTATACAAGGCTAGGTGATGGGTATACCTTGGCATCAGGCAACATGACAATGGTCTGCAGTGTGGCATAGGGGTGTAGTGTCTGGATTGGCCCACACAAGTGGGTTTTGTATTCACCATCCAGTCACCTGGGTAACTATCGTGTGTGGACATTGCTGTGCATTGCTTGCCATGTATGTGTTCATTAGTCCATGACATGGATGGTGTTTGGGATGTGCACACATCCCACATGCATGTACAGTGACATGTGGAACTGTACCTGAGGTGTCTGGCCCATGTTGTGTACACAGACTGTTATCAGATGTGCCAGTTCTGGCCTCATGTGGTGGGAACAGGTAATGGACAGCAGGTTGGCCCTGCACCAACATTGATAGCATGATACAGGTATTCCCTGGTGTCAGTCCATACAGGGCATGTGTTTAAGGCATGGTATGTCCTTTGTGGGTCACATTTGATGGCACCACAGGTGTTGCAGGTGTCCAGTGGGGAACATAGTAAAGGCGCACTGTCTGCATGTACTTGCTTATCGTACTGATTGACAGGGTGCCATGCCCTCTGTAGTCTGCTGCAATCACACCATGGTTACTATCTGTGGGCAATATGCAGGGTACTATCACCATAGTGGTTGTTGCCTAGGCAAGTGTGTTTGTGTATGAGACATGGGTTGAGAGTGTTCTCTGGGTAATACAAGGCTTGCTAACATTGTTCACCAGACCTTGATGTCACATGTAGGGGTATGGATTGGCACCCCAGCCTCTTGGCTATTTGACATCTGTTATCCTTGTACGGTGGACACTGTGACATATAATAGGGCCACCATATAAGACATTTCCAAAATCCGCTCCACAATGAGTCCAGTTGTTACACACTCATTGCCACCTCCACACAGGATACGAATGACAAACACAGACACACACACCTACCATGTCTGGGATTAGAAATCAAACCTAACTAGTTTATTACACTACAGCACTATGCAGTTATAGGATGCACCACGGAGATTACTGGTGTACTCTTTCCCCAAAGGTGTATTTTGTAGTGAATGACATCAACAATCTTGCAAAAGTAGGACATTTGATCTGTAGTGAGTGTGACAAGCCTAACACACACAAACATCAACACTTGCCATGTGTGGAAATAGAACCCCTACCAGAGTACTATATCACACTACAGCAGTATGCTGTTATATGTCATGCCACGGAGATTACTAGGCTACATTTTTCTCAAAAGTGTATTTCACAGTGAATGACATCAGCAGCCTTGCCAAAGTAGGGCATTTGATCTGTAGTGAGTGTGACTAGCCTAGAAAGCATTGCACCTGCACAGACAGAGACACACACACAAACAGTTGCCATATCTGGGATTAGAATTCCTACCTAACTAGTTTATCATACTACAACATTACGCAGTATTAGGATGTGCCACAAAGATTACAGGGTTACACCTTTCCCAAAAGTGTATTTCACAGTGAATGACATCAGCAGCCTTGCCAAAGTAGGGCATTTGATCTGTAGTGAGTGTAACTAGCCTAAAAAGCATTGATCCCTATACAGACAGAGACACACATGCACACACACCAGTTGTCATGTTTGGGATTAGAACATCTACCTAATGAGAGTATCACACTACAGCATTACGCAGTTATAGGATGCACCACGGAGATTACTGGACTATTCCATTCCCAAAGGTGTATTTCACAGTGAATGACATCAGCAGCCTTGCCAAAGTAGGACATTTGAATTGTAGTGAGCGTGACTAGCATTGCTCCCTACACAGACAGGGAAATGCACACACGAACACACAGTTGACATGTCTGTGATTAGAACTCCTACCTAACTAGTTTATCACACTACAGCATTACGCAATATTCGGACGCGTCACAGAGATTACTGGGCTACTCCATTCCCAAAGGTGTATTTCAAAGTGGATGACATCAGCAGGCTTGTCATACTAGGGCTATGGGGAGGGCAGTGTGCGTGTGTATAGGCCATAACCCATTCATCTAGAGGTTGACACACCACATGCAGGCACACGCAGGGTTATATTCCATAGGTACATGTATACAGCTGCTAGATGACTACTGCCTTGTACAGTCATGTTGCACAGCTAGCACTTGCACCACATATTCTGTAATGCTGATGGATACCAGTGACTAATTTCTACAGTGAGTGACATTTACACATCATGTGGTTGTAGCCATTTGGCTGTGTACTAGGTGAGACAGGCATCATGATAGATGGCTCTTTGTCACAATCACTTTCTTCCACACATCTATGTATGCATACTTTTGGCTTATTTTAGTGTGTTGTCCTTGGATATATGTCTGCATTCCTATCCACTGTGTGTGCAAAGCATGACTGGTGCATACTGAGGAGTGTATGCACTAATATCTTCAACAGGCAGATATGTATGGTCCACTATTGTTTGCAGACATGGGCTTCATTTAAGTGTGTGAGCATGCCCAGTATGATTTTTCAGTACGTTGTTGTCCGTCATTGCCGTCATTTCTCAAAGCGTGTGAGCATGCCCAATGCATTGAAATATTTTTTCTTTTACACTTCATTTTGTCTTGATTGGACTCTCGTAATGACTGTTTGGCACACAGGGCAGCGTATTTAATTAAAGTTCCAGATGTTGTGGTTTTGAGCATAGCTCCACTCCTTTCTAGTTGGACACACCCCTTCCCATTGGCCCCACCCATTCAGCTGCTCCTGCAGCCTTCCTTTAATTTGAAGTCACCAGCCGCCACTGGGCCTATGTACATATTCACATTACATACACTGTCAACAGTCACCATAAGTACACAGACCTCAGCACTGTACACACAACCACAGAATGCCTAGGCTATGTCCTCAAAAATAACCCTTGCTATACATAATGTGTCACAGTCTATCTCTTTGGCTTGTTATCAGATATGATGTCACTAAATTATGGTGTACAGAACATATGCACCTCTTACCGCATGACATATGTATACAGGTTGACAGAGTTGTGGGTGGGGGCACAAACACAGGGCCAATATTGACATGTTGCTGTGATAACCTCATATATTTACTGTTGTAACAGGGTTTGTTGTGGCATATGTCCCATGAGGGTTATGACGTCAGTAACTCTCATGTCTGTCACCATGTACTGTCTGCAATCCTCACACTATGCTTCTGCAGTTCAGATAGGTGCTCTGTGAGTAACACATGAAACAAAAGGCACCACACACTGCCCAGTCTGCAGATGACCCTACAGAAGGGGGTTTCCTCAGAAACATACCACTGTCATAACAGGTATTAAAACATGTAGACTAGCCATATCCACACACACCCTGTTAAACCAACATTACTTCAAATGCAGTATAGTGACACATTCTGTAGTCATGTCAGGCACATCCCCCTCTTGTGTGTTGGTCTGCTTCCACAGTGTATGTTGTTAGAGGTAAATCCCCAATCCATCTGTGATGTTGCTTGCCAAACAACAGATCTAGGTCCTGCTCACAGTGAATGAAAAGGCCCAGCACCAGCATGATGTTCCTAGATATTGGAGTGTGTTTCCATGCAATTGGACATGGGAATGTTACCACAGCTGTTCCACATGCAATCAGCTAGAGGAGGGCTACAATATGTGCAGAGGCCATCAGCTGATTTATGAGCATCACTTACAAAACACATGCTGCTGCTTAAGCAAAGCAGGTGTACATCTCGACATCCCCCACAGCGGGAGTGAGAGAGGCAGACAGAAGCAAAGATAGGTCAGGGAGGGGTGGGAGAGTAAAACCTAAGCATGTTTGTGTCACACACTTACAAGTACAGGGTAACAACCCCCTGACTGACTATGCATTGCTATCACATGTCTATGCAGTTATTGGATGCGCCACATAGCTGACATGTTGAGGAGCTCTCCAAATGTATATGTGATGGTGAGTGACATCTGCAACAGTGATATGGTAGCGATATGATAGGTGTAGTACACATGCCTGTCTGCATGAACAGATGTCAGCTTCAACACAGCCACACTCTCTCACACACTGGCAGGGTCAGGAATACACCTCCTCACTAGTTAGTTTGCCACAATACAGTACTGTGCAGTTATCACATGAACCACAGGGGATATCCAGAGGTTATATGGGCAAAGGGTATGTGGAGGTGTCTGACATCAGACAGCATGCTTCAGTATGCCAATGGGGGATGTAGTGAGTGTGAATGTGGTCAGAAGCATCATACACCACACACAGACACAGAGTGCCAGTACTGACATGCTTGGCTGCATTGCTTCACTAGTGTGTAGTGGTTGACTGTGCCAGAAGGCTATACAAGGCTAGGTGATGGGTATACCTTGGCATCAAGCCACAAGACAATGGTCTGCAGTGTGGCTCAGGGGTGTACTGTCTGGATTGGCCTACACAAGTGGGTATTGTATTCACCATCCAGTCACCTGGGTAACTATTGTGTGTGGACATTGCTGTGCATTGCTTGCCGTGTATGTGTTCATTAGTCCATGACATGGATGGTGTCTGGGATGTGCACACATCCCAAATGCATGTACAGTGACATGTGGAACTGTACCTGAGGTGGCTGGCCCATGTTGTGTACACAGACTGTTATAAGATGTGCCAGTCCTGGCCTCATGTGTTGGGAACATGTAATGGACAGCAGGTTGGCCCTGCACCAACATTGATAGCATGATACAGGTATTCCTTGGTGTCAGTCCATACAGGGCATGTGTTTAAGGCATGGTATGTCTTTTTCTGGGTCACATTTGATGGCACCACAGGTGTTGCAGGTGTCCAGTGGGGAACATTGTAAAGGTGCACTGTCTGCATGTACATGCTTATTGTACTGATGGACAGGGTGCCATGCCCTCTGTAGTCTGCTGCAATCACACCATGGTTACTATCTGTGGGCAATATGCAGGGTACTACCACCATAGTGGTCGTTGCCTAGGCAAGTGTGTTTGTGTATAAGACATGGGTTGAGAGTGTTCTCTGGGTAATACAAGGCTTGCTAACATTGTTCACCAGGCCTTGATGTCACATGTAGGGGTATGGATTGGCACCCCAGCCTCTTGGCTATTTCACACCTGTTATCCTTGTATGATGGACACTGTGACATATAATAGGGCCACCATATAAGACATTTCCAAAATCTGCTCCACAATGAGTCCATTTGTTACACACTCATGGCCACCTCCACACAGGGTACGAATGACAAACACAGACACACACACCTACCATGTCTGGGATTAGAACTCAAATCTAACTAGTTTATTACACTACAGCACTACGCAGTTATAGGATGCACCACAGAGATTACTGGTGTACTCTTTCCCCAAAGGTGTATTTCGTAGTGACTGATATCAGCAACCTTGTCAAAATAGGACATTTGATCTGTAATGAGTGTGACTAGCCTAACACACACAAACAACCACACTTGCCATGTGTGGAAATAGAACCCCTACCAGAGTACTATATCACACTACAGCATTACACTGTTATATGACACACCACAGAGATTAGTAGGCTACATTTTTCTCAAAGGTATATGTCACAGTGAGTGACATCAGCAGCCTTGCCAAAGTAGGGCATTTGATCTGTAGTGAGTGTGACTAGCCTAGAAAGCATTGCTCCTACACAGACAGAGAGAGACACACACACACACACACACACACACACACACACACACACACACACACACACACACACACAGTTGCCATATCTGGGATTAGAATTCCTACCTAACTAGTTTATCATACTACAACATTATGCAGTATTAGGACACGCCACAAAGATTACAGGGTTACACCTTTCTCAAAGGGGCATTTCACAGTGAATGACATCAGCAGCCTTGCCAAAGTAGGGCATTTGATCTGTAGTGAGTGTGACTAGCCTAAAAAGCATTGATCCCTATACAGACAGAGACACACATGCACACACACCAGTTGCCATGTCTGGGATTAGAACATCTACCTAACAAGGGTATCACACTACAGCATTATGCAGTTATAGGATGCACCACGGAGATTACTGGACTATGCCATTCCCAAAGGTGTATTTCACAGTGAGTGACATCAGCAGCCTTGCCAAAGTAGGACATTTGAATTCTAGTGAGCATAACTAGCACTGCTCCCTACACAGACAGGGAAACACACACACGAACACACAGTTGCCATGTCTGTGATTAGAACTCCTACCTAACTAGTTTATCACACTACAGCATTACACAGTATTCAGAAGCATCACAGAGATTACTGGGCTACTCCATTCCCAAAGGTGTATTTCAAAGTGGATGACATCAGCAGGCTTGTCATACTAGGGCTATGGGGATGGCAGTGTGTGTGCATAGACCATAACCCATTCATCTAGAGGTTGACACACCACATGCAGGCACATGCAAGGTTATATTCTGCAGGTGCACGTATACAGCTGCTGGATGACTACTGCCTTGTACAGTCATGTTGCACAGCTAGCACTTGCACCACACAGTCTGTAATGCTGATGGATACCAGTGGCTAATTTCTACAGTGAGTGACATTTACACATCATGTGGTTGTAGCCATTTGGCTGTGTGCTAGGTGGGACAGGCCTCATGATAGATGGCTCTTTGTCACAGTCACTCTCTTCCACACATCTATGTATGTCTACTTTTGGCTTATTATAGTGTGTTGTCCTTGGATATATGTCTGCATTCCTATCCACTGTGTGTGCAAAGCATGACTGGTGCATACTGAGGAGTGTATGTACTAACATCTTCAACAGGCAGATATGTATTGTCCACTGTTGTTTGCAGACATGGGCTTCATTTGTTTCAGTGTGTGAGCATGCCCAGTATGACCTTTCAGTATGTCGTTGTCTGTCATTGCCTTCATTTCTCCAACCATGTGAGCATGCCCAGTATGCCCTTCTGTATTGAATGTGTAGATCCATTCCAGGTCGTTTGTACTCCAGTGCAGACCTTTGTGTTGTACACCTATAGGTAGCAAATTGTTTCTGCAGGGTATCCGTAAATCATTTGGCAATATGGGGACAAACTGTGCAAGAGATAGTGTGTACTGTAGATGATTGTGTCTATGCTGTTTCTGCTACACGGTACTGGTGTTAATCAAATATATTCAGACATGTATACTGTTGTAATCTGTGATGTTTTATGTCCTCAAGTACTGTCAGGTGGACATTCTTGCTTACAGTGATGTCCTGGGGAACAAGGGTGAATGCAGCTGTGTCCAGTATTGGGGGCAGATGCCTACATATTCATGGTAAGTTATGCCATTCTGGAGGGGGAGCTGCAGACACTTGCTGCTGGGTCTGTGTATCCGGTTCAGCACCTTGGTACAGTGCTGGCAGAAGATCCCATACTTGTACATGCATTGACATGACAGTATGGCCTCAACTTGCTGTGGCAATACCTTACAGCTGTAACGATTCACACAGGTTAACCAGAGGTAGGGGCCATGAGTCAGGACATTACCCCTATTGTGGTGTACAGGCAGGTTTGTAGCCACCTATTTATGTGTTTGCAGCCAGGGATAGTGTGTGCACACAGCTGAGTGTCAGACCTTGCACATTTCATGCTGCCCATGCTCACCCCCCTCTATTATTTTATCCTCTGCCATACATTATGCATATAATCTCTGATACTTTCCCTAAGGTTATCACCTCATCACAGCTGTGTTTTGGTGTTGGTTGTTGGTCCACAGTTCATGCAGTGGGACATGGTGGACGTGTTACTGTGGTTTGTCCACATGGCCTTGCATATGGCTTATGTGGAGTGTGTTATGTTGTTATGTGGGTGTCCATGACATAACATGCTTTGGCAGTACATGTGAGACACAGGCCTTTAGCAGAGGCCTGCAGGCCAATTTGTGGTGATGCAGGCCAGCTGTGACAGGCCATTGCATTTTGTCAGTCCTACAGTCCCAGACCGCCACACAGTATATTCCCCAGGGGTGACAGGATAGGAGTGCTAGGTGTTCATGCCAATACTTTCTATCAGTACTGGTCAGGTGGTGTCAATGCTGGCAGGGTGCTACCTACAGCTAGGGACACACCTGCATGGGACACCTGCACTGCATGCTGTTGCTATTGCTATATACAGGTGGGGGTCATATTGTACCCATTCCCAACAGCAGGGATACGACCAGAGAGGTACCTGTGGGTGGTGTTTGGGTGAGCTGGGTGCATGTGTGCTATGGACACTACTTGCATTTGATGCACAGATAAGCATGGGGCATTCCAGTTATGGTGGCATGTTCAGGTACATCAGCTGTTTTCCAATACATCAGTCCTACCACCTTTGTGATCTGCAAGTGTTCGGGCAGCCTACACCGATATTCCCTACTACAGGCCCAGATAATGTGATGCATACCTGTATGTACAATTCCAAGGGTGTGTCCATTTCACAGTTACACATTATATACTGTATGTCTGGGGTACTTTCCCCTGTGTACTGCTTGTACATCTAGCCCAACAGCCATGCCATGTCAATCTTTCAGATGGTGACACATATTACCACCATACATTTACAATGGCTTACTGCTAGCATGTGTTATACTAGTGGGAATTGTCTTTGGCACTGCAGTTGTGAGGACTTGGCCCTGTCATCAGCAGTAGTGGGCAATGGCCACCAGGTCATACCTCAACATGCATACATACTGACCACTCTCACACAATATGAAACACACACCAACCTGACACACACATACCTGCATATTGTACAAATGCTACAATCTATCCTGCTACCTTGGCCACCTCTGGGCATTCTTGCTCCACTGGCATTATACCTACACATACATGTTACTACATTTCTACATAGGCTTGGGGGGCACACCTGACTGTTTCTACATTGCTACACAGGATTGGGGGGGCACACCTGACTGTTACTACATTTCTACATAGGATTGGGGGGGGGCACACCTGACTGTTGCAATGTGTGTACATCAGATTGGGGGGGGGTCACACCAGACTGTTACTACATTTCTATATAGGATTGGGGAGTGCACACCTGACTGTTACTACATGTCTAAGTAGGGTTGGGGGCACACTTGAATGTTTCTACATTTCTACACAGGATGGAAGGCACACCTGACTGTTACTACATGTCTACGTAGGACTGGGGGGGCACACCTGACTGTTACTACTGTCTACATAGGCTATGGGGGACAGACCTGACTGTTTCTACATTGCTACACAGAATTGGGGGCACACCTGACTGTTACCACATGTCTACATAGGATTGGGGGGGCACACCTGACTGTTACTACATGTTTAAGTAGGGTTGGGGGGTGCATCTGACTGTTTATACTTTTCTACGCAGGACGGGGGAGGGCACACCTGACTGTTACTACATGTCTACGTAGGATTGGGGGTGCACACCCGACTATTACTACTGTCTACATAGGCTATGGGGGGCACACCTCACTGTTTCTACATTGCTACATAGGATTGTGGGGCCACACCTGACTGTTACTACATGTCTACATAGGATTGGGGGAACACCTGACTGTTACTACATTTCTACATAGGATTGGGGGGCACCTGACTGTTACTACATGTCTACATAGGCTATGGGGGGGCACACCCGACTGTTTCTACATTGCTACACACGATTAGGGGGCACACCTGACTGTTACAACATGTCTACATAGGATTGGGAGGGGTGTACACCTGACTGTTACTACATTTCTACATGAGATCAGGGGGACACCTTACAGTTGCTAAATGTCTGCATAGGCTATGGGGGGCACACCTGACTGTTTCTACATTGCTACACAGGATTGGGGGGGTGCACACCTAACACTTCTACACATTTGCTATGACTGTACTGGTATGTCAGGTACTCCATTTAATTCTGTTTTCTAACCTATTATGCTGACTAGAGGCATGTCAGTGCACTGCAGTCCTACATTTGATTGACCTACATATTAGTTTCTGACTTCATACCCTTCAGAATTAACATCCTGCTGCCTGAACTGATGCGGTCTGTCTGTGTAGGCATGGGCGGGGAAGGCTACCCATAGGCATCATTCAGTGGCCTTAGCACAGCCTTTGTTTGTGTTTGTCTACACCTGTCCTGCTGGCTGTGACTGTTGTTGGGTATGTGAACCTCTCTAACTGACACGTGTGTGTCATATGGACACACATGTGGCCCAGCACATTTCCTGCAGTGGGTTTTGTCAACATGTGTAGTACTGGCTACTAGGGTGACACTCGTATTTGTTACAAATCTCATGCTGCCACTATAGGTGTCTACTTTGTGCTGGTATCCTATTCACCCAATTCCCTTGCATGCTCATATCCATACCATAGATACAAGTAACTACACATGCTACTCTAATCAGCAATTGGTAAGGGGAGTGACTTGCCTTGTAGGTGTGCCAGTATTGAGGATGGTGCTAGGGGCTGCCTATGTTGGATGTGCATATTACACTCCCTATACATGGTTGAGCACAGGTAGTGTCATGCTTGGCATCCCTTTTACTGTATGTGTGAATCAAAGAGAGGTGTCATTCCCTGGGTCCCTACTGTGTCAGTATATGTGCTATGCATTGCCTCTTTGCCAAGGCCATGGCATACTGGGCACGCCTCCATCTGCCTACTGGGGCAGGCTCAGGTTGCTCCTCTTCTGAGTCACTCTGTGCCTGTGTGAACCTTGGCATTGGTGGGGTGCTGTGTGACCCTGCCCCGTGCTGTTCCTGCTGCAGCTGTTTTCACAAGATCATATTGTGTAGCATGGCGCATACGATAACAATTTGGGTACATGTAGCTGGTGAGTACTGCAAGGCTCCACTGGATGTGTCCAGGCACGGGAACAGTGACTTGAGCATCCCAAACACATGCTCTATTATAATTCTGGTCTGTGCATGTGCCTCATTATGGCATTCTTGTTCAGGTGTGTGTGCATTTCTGATGGGTGTCATCAGCCATGGCTGCAGTGCATAACCAGCATCCCCCACTAGGTGACCGTCCCCACTGGCAAATCTCTGTTACAGCTGCATCAGATGCCAGATGTGGGACTTGTGATAGCTTCCAGGGCAGCCAGCACACACATTTATTATAATGCTATGGGCATCGCACATGACCTGGCAGTTGATGGAGGGGAAGCCCTTGCGGTTGATGTAGACCCTACCCTACTCACTGGGTAGTGCTTTGATGCATATGTGCATGCAGTCTATACTTCCCACCACCTCAGGGTATTCTGCTATTTAGTGGAAGAGGCGCGTATTGCTGGCCAACACCTCACAGGTGTTGAGGAAATATACGTGCTCACCAGCATGTGCTGACATGGGATCCAGGAACTGGTGGAATACTCTGGATGTGGGCTTTGAGAGGCACCTGTGCCTAGTATTCCTAGGCCTACACATACCTTGGCATCCACTGGGATGGGTTCCCCTCTGTTAGTTCTGTGTGTCAGGCATGGCCAGCACAGTTCAACAATTTGCTGTAGGAGGTCCCTGTCCACCCTATAGAGCTGCACTATCTCCAGCTCATGTATCCCCTGGTAGGTTACCCTGGGTCTGTACACCCTTCTCTGTCTCCTCACTGTGGGTTGGTCGACAGCATTCTCATCCTCACCACCCTCAGCCAATTCCACATGTTGATGTCTGATAGCTGCTGCAGCCCCTATCATTCTGTTGTTTTTCTTTGTTAAAATTTCCCCACTTGTATACACCGGTGGTGTAGAGTGTGGAAAAAAACAGAGGGAAAGATGTTTGCATAGTTTATAGTAGTGTTCTGGGCTGGGCTGGTCTGCTGCCTATGTAATTGGCTGATTCTGATACATTTCACCTGCCATCTATGCTAGTTCTTCTAGATTACCTTCCTACTGATGCTTTCCCTTCCCTTTGCCTTCCTGTTTAAGCCTGGGGGTACGCTGCACAAACACACAAAAACCAGGTGCGCAAAATGCACACCCACTTAGGCAATGTACAGAGTGCTAGGCAGCCTCAGACACACCCCCTTGCTTAGCTCTGCTAAGCTAGGAGCAAACCCAAGTCACAGAGCTCCAATCCACTTACAGCATGCCTGACACACACCCCTATGATGTCAGCTAACTCCTAGGCTTGCATCAAGCTATTCCTGCTCTTACACTGTTGGGTGCTGACTAGCATGCAGGGAAAATCTGGGATTCAGTATCATCCCCCTCATTTGCATAGGATTGCCTGCTGATGCATAGTTACATGTCCCACACTGAGCCTCCCCCTTAACAACCACTATTTACTAGCCATGTTGTCTTCTGCCTGCCATTGGGTATAATGGCAAAATAGTGATTTTGGTTAGAAAGCTTATTTTATGTTTTTTTTTCTTATTTTCCAGCCGAATGTTTATTTTATTTTTTTTTCTTATTTTTCAGCCGATCTCGTTTGTGCACCACTGCCCTATGCTTAAACAGCCGAGATCGGCTAAAAAAAATAAAATTTGATTTTTTTATTTTTGCAAATGTTTTCCATGACAATGGCCTTATAGTTGGCCATTGGCATGCTTTCTACATGATATCCACCCTTTATTTGGAGCTGTCATGGCTCTGTTTTGTAATTTGCAGGAATGTACTCCGTTATTGGCAGAGTACATTTCTGTAGATTACACTAGCCCTACATGGCTGGTTTCCAGCTTCCTGGATCACAAATTCACCTCATTTGCATGGATTTCTCCTGCAAATGGGGTAATTTGCATACAAGGGCAGAGTCCATGCAGGACTAGTGCAGAAGCACTCGTGCACATCCCTGCAGGTTATTCCTGGATCGCACGGCAGACATATTGCCTGCTGGAGCTCCTGCACTAGTTCTGCACGCCGTGCAGGGCTTGCAGTTTCCTTGGAATAAGGGGAGAACCAAAAAATAGGTTGAACTGTATGGTACATTAAATATTAAAAAGAACCAGTTGCCTACATGGACATTTTGATAAGTAATACTACAATCTCTTCCTTCTCCTTCAAGCTGGACTCGCTGTAAGAGGTCGAATACATGGTTAAACAACATGATGGCAAAAGAATAATTAATGTCTCTGGTCTTCAACAGATTTGGTTAAGATCAGAAACCAAAGTTTCTGAAACAATAAATCAAATCCAGAAATATAAAAAAAAAATTATTGAAGAAGTAGAAAGTATGAAGTTTGGCAAATGAGAAACTTTTCTTGTGCATGAAAATATAACATTTATGGACTAATTAACAGCAAATAAAAAAGTAGACTCCACAGCTTCCAAAGCTTAATTTATTATACTGTGCAGTCCGTTTAACTCGGCACAGTCCAGCCACAAAAAGTATCAGTAGTGTTTTGAAATTGAGATCAGCAAAATTATGAAGTCAGTATGCACAACATTTAGGAATTATGAATTAAACATTGTCATTTGGAAATATTTAATACTGTAATGGATATATATATTACTAAAATAATCTAGGTTTTGTACACAATTTATACACATTTGCACGTTTTTAATTGTATTTGTTAAAGTGTCTTATTTAAATAAGAAATAGAGTGCGTCTTTTTAAATTTATGCCCAGGTTAATTGATACAACTATCACTGGTTCATTTGAAATTGTTATGCCCTTATATGAGGGACTTAGAACAAGTTAAAATTGTTCTGAAGAAGCCTGTCAGTTTGTAAGGTGAAAGCGCTTAACTTGGAAATTGTGTTTTGTGTGGATTTTACTGCAACTGTTAGTTTTTCTGTCGTGTATCTTGGCTGCTTTTATTCAGTTTTTGTGGCTGAGCTGTGCTGAGTCGAATGGACTGCACAGTATAATAAATTAAGCTTTGGAAGCTGTGGAGTCTATTTTTTTAATTATGGACTACTTACTGAATTCCGACCCTGTACACACTACTGCTTTAGACTGCTGAATGATTTAGGTGATTTTTTCCTGTAAGGGAACATGAATTTTAAAGGAACAAATCATTCTGTTCGTAAAATCACTTAGTAAAAAAAAAGATATATATATATATATATATATATATACATAGTAAACTCTTGGAAGGTAAAATTGTGCATTACTCTATGAGGTACAAAGCTCCAAATTATTAAAGGAGCTATAAATAAGTATATTTTGTCACACAGAAGATAATAATAAGGCAAGAGCTGAATCATTCAAGTTTCTTTTAGTCGACAAAATCATGCTCCTGCCAAATATCTGAGCATTAACACAGTATAAGTAACAGACGGTTTACTATCAAAATGTTGATCGCCCATCGTCGACACCACTACCGTGAACTCTGAACAGCGACTGTTGGGATATCGAACACCGATATTCCGAAATGCAAAATCCCCCCCCCCCCCCATTGGACCCATGGTAGCACTTGTTTTGTGGTATAGCGGTCGGAAATGTTGACATTCGGTGTTTTAGTTTGATATCTTGAGGAATCGGCATTACAGCTTTCGCATAAAGGAGTCGACAGTATGTACATTCAACGATGGGCGATCGACATTTTGATAGTAAACCCTAACAGACATATAGAAAAAAAAATTGTAATAATTGGTGTACCAATGACCTTTGTCTGAGAAGCAATCTATATAATTTTATCACAAGGGATTTTAAATATGGCTAAAGTAAATGCTCTATAACCTTTGTAACTCCAATAAACGTAACAGGAAGTAATGTCAGACTGCAAATCAGTCATATGAAAAAGAATGTTATAATGCTTCTCTTACTATTGCTTTTACTAATATACAAGAAACATATGAACTCTTATGTTATTGGACCTACAAATTTTCTCTCATTCTCAAACTGAAATGTTAGTGACTATAAAATGTTGGTACAATATAGGTGTGTACTAGAAACTACCTGTAAAATACTGATGTTTAAAAAGTAAAATGTTCTGTTTTTATATACTTGGGAGCTCCATTAAATAAAGGAGTCAAATTGTGACATGAGGCTAATTTTCAAAGGGCAAGCATGATGCATTCATTCTTATGAAGAAGTGTAAAAGTAATTTCATATACTATGCTCCTTACCCTGGTTGAGAGAAGTATTTCCCAACAAATGCAAACTGTTTCTTGTGTTAGGTTTAAATGTCAGGAAAATAATTTCTTTGATATGCATCAAATATTAAAAGCAATACAGCTGCCTTGATAGGTTATATTTCCTGTTGTTACAGCACTGGGATTATTTGATGCTTGCTTCAATATTGTTAAACCTCGACAAATAGCTTTGTTTTATTATGAAATGCTTTTCGATACAAGTGCTACTCTTTTGTTGTATCTGAAAACAAATTGATATGGACAGCCTTCCTAGACATCTAGGGTACTCAAATGGTCAGTCAACGGTGAGACATGAAAAGGCAAAGTATTGAAATCTTGCAAAATGTTATGGTATATGATTGCCGTTTCCAAGTAGTGATCAAGAATCAGCATAGTTTGTATGTTAATTATCTTAAATGAGAGATATGGGATGACATCATTGTGACTACTGTTTCCTGTTATACTAAAATCACATGAAAAATACAAGTCCAGAAACAGTATATTGCAAACATTTAAGTCAGTGAAAAATGAAGAAATACAAAACTATGAAAACAGGATAAACTATTAAATAAGGTCATTCAAAGTTAAGTACAGTTTAAAATGAAGGTTATATAATTTGGGCAATATTTTTAAATATGGAGTCATGAATCACATAGGGTATGCAAATCTTAGTGTACCTAGTTATTGGTTTTTGTAATATAAAGGTTTTGAAAAATTTTTTAAATAGATATATCGTAAAATATTGGAGTCAGACTTGCAAAAAAGTAACATACCTCTTGATTGCAAACAGTTAACCTCTTCTGGTCATGACAGTTTTGTGGGCAGGCACTGGGATAGAGCTGGAAGAGTTAAGTGCTATATGAATAGAGAAATACTTGTGCACACTACAAAAAATGAATTTATATGAACACAAGGAAAAGACAACAAAACACAATAACATCAAAGTAAAAACAGTAAGAAAAATGGGTGTGGATAATTGACTCATGGAATGTGAAAGGGATACAAGATAAAAGAAAAGGAAATTATTTATGCATGTAGCTTTTACATCAGATGTAAATGTTATATTTATCTCATTACATCCGAGTGACGTCTCCAGGTGCTTCTGCAGTTACCTCCTACCGACGCCTCTATGCATCAAATATTGCTTATTCATATTTGCATCAATATTTCCAAAACCATGCTTTGTAGAAGGTTTTAAAATATTTAATTTTAAAGTTTACACAATGGAAAAGTAAACTACCTCAGTATTTGACCTCTGTCTAGTGCAAGTAAAGAGATATTAACTGTTGTATTTATGATATTAATTTATATAGATATAATTTTTACATTTTTCTAAATATCTCAACAACTGAGTAACACAGACAGAACTCCTTAGCCTCATATGAAAGTTCTCAACTAGATGAATAAAATGCTGCTGAAAACGTGTATAACTTGAATGGTTGCTGAAATATTGTAAGTTGTTTGCAAAATATTACAAAAGTAATAGTTACTCCTTTATATCTAATAAAATCCGTATAGGCATAGTGTAGAGCCTACATGGAATGTTATCATGTCCATGTACATGGTTCCCCCTTGGCAGTGCACCATGCATATTAATCATGATGCATTGCTGAGCGAAAGACATGGGACATGGTTTTGAATCAGTGTAGGGAGTGTGGTGCCAACTGTGTCTGTAGATGAGTAACACACTCCCTGCACTGTCCAGTTGGAGTATAGCAATATAATTTAATTTATTTTTATTTTTTTTAAATCATGTTTGTGCAGCATGGGTAGAAGCTCAGCAGTGCTAAGCACCGCTGAGATATCAGACATCTAAAAATAGAAACCGGATGTATTTAATTATTTATGTAAAGATCAAGTTTAAGCATAGCTGAGCATGTTTGCATGGCATGGAGTGGTGATCAGCAGTGCTTAAAGGTAGCTCAGAGGTATATGTAAATGTATAGGAGCACTCCACATAGGCATGTAGCCATATGGGTAGAGTTACAGCCTTATGTCCAGTAGGTTCAGGGTTTGGAGACCTAGAAGGGATATTAAGCATTTATTTTTCAAATACAAATTATACTAATTATTTTTAAATCCTGATCAGCTGCGCTCAGCTAAGCTCTGCTAAGATGTGCTAAGCCTTGCCAAGCACTGCTTAAACAAGATACTTTTTAGCACTGTCTGGCAGTGCTTGGCACCGCTCAGCTATGTTTAGGTGTTTTGCACAATGTGAAGCACTGTTAAGCATTACCAGTTAAGGACTGCTTAGTTGAGCTGTGCTGGTATGCACAGTGCTAAGTGACAAGCCACATTTCTAAATGTTGCCCAGTGGTGTGTGAGGGCAGGAAAACAGGTTGTATTAAGTTCACTAGATGGGAATACAGCATATTCTGTTGGAGTTTGAACTGTGCAGTAACTATGGCTGGCACTGGAGGGGCTACACACTTCTGGGTGCAGCAGTGGGGCATTCAGGAGTCCAGGCTCATGGCTGGACTCCAGATGAAAAACTATGATGACTGGCTGCTGCAGTGTGAGTTCCAGGGCTCAGAGTGTAAGGCAGAGGCCTGCGACCAGCTGGCACATCAGCTCACCAGTAAGACATGTATCTCCCCACACAGATGAACAGGTCTGTCACCACTATGATGACCTGAAGTGTAAGAAGGGGTATCTCTTGGCCACCTGAGTCCAAGATGCTCTGGGAGGGAATACCCCACAAGTTTGTAAGTAGTGCTGCCATTGTTTCACCAATACCTAATCTGAATGTCTGATAGACAGGTATGCATAATGGTGTGCTTCTCACCCTACAACTGCAGAAGAAAGAGCTCACATTGAGGTGCATGCCAGGCACTTGGCCAGATTTCACTATGAGTGTGGTGTGTACAGATGTATTTTGCAATCTACAGTCATATAAGCAACAAAGAGTAAAACATTAACTGCCACTAGGTATATACTGTAAAGATTGTATTGCAATTAATGCTGATGTACACCTGTACAGCAATAAGTGACTTTTGGCAACTTTAGTGCAAAAAGCATGGAAGAGTAAAGCATTAACATTGATAAACTAAATGAAATACAGTTTTTACTGCAATAACTGTGGAATTACAGGTGTATTGCAACACCTGCATTACAACAACTGCTGTGCAATAAAAACTTGAAACTATACCAGTAACTGCATGAACGTACCTCTAATAAAGCTGCATTGTGCAATATGTATGGAATTAGGGCTGTTTTGCATGAAATCAATTATAACAATTGTTCTGCAATCAAAACACAAATCAATACCAGTTTCCTCAAGGTTTATCTAATAAAGAGTGTTGTGCAATAACTGTACAGGATTGTCTTCTTTTATCCATTGTATTCCAGCTATATGCATTCAGGCTCTGAGGTACGGTACTGCAGGCAAGTATAACAGTGTAATAGCTGTAGACTGCAAATATACTGTCTGCAAATGTGTATGGGTGAGCTAGCTAACCCAGTAATCTGGTTTGGTTTGTAGACTTCACAGATATTTCAACCCACTAACACTATATTGTATACACCTACATTCTATGTAGTAATGTATAGGTTACCTAGTATCTCTGTTATGCTTGAATTTCATGCCTGTGTGTTCAATTGTCACTGCAGTCTGCTATAAAACTGTACTACTAATGCCAGGTCATACACTGGTTCCAAGTGAGCTCTAGGCAAATATCAGTCAGTAAGTAAATGTAGCTCAGTTTGTTAAATGTTCTGTCTGAAGTACATTTTGCTACGCACAGACCTGGGTTTGAATCCAATGCTCTGTCACACTATATATTACAGTAGAAGTCAAGAAGTGAATAAAGATTTTCTCTCCACAGGTACTATAGGAAAATGGGTGAGTTAGCCCATAGACTGGGTAAATGATTATATGCTTAGATGTCACAGACTGTTAAAATTATTACCAGGTATGTGAATATACAGCATACAATAAAGAAAATAAATATAATATGAATAAAATAAAATAAAGGAAATAAAATGTGTAATCATTGTTATGGCTGTATGCCTAGAGTGACTCTTAAAGGTTGCTGCAGTCAATCTATATATTTGATGCAGATGTCCTCTGCAGTCACTGCTATTGGGTTCTATCCCCTTGCCTGTCAAGCAAGGCGTGATAGTAGTATAGTTTTTGTACTGTACATATACATCTCTCTCAAGTGTCACACTGTCACAGAATGTAATTAGTAGTACGTAATCCCTCTGTCACACATTTACTATCGACATGAGTATCTAACCAGGAATGTTTCACTACATCAGCCCACAGTACACCTTGGTAGTTATATAGGTCCACCTGATGTGCAAGTGTTCTGTGCAGTTTACTACCCACAGTTGTTGTGGCTTGGCCTATACTGCCCCATGCGGATAGCTTGAGAGGTATGTATGTGCTACAACAGCTATAGTCAACTTGTAAACATAAAGAAAGGACAGACCTGTAGAGTAAATAGCAGTACTGTTCTCCACAAAATAGACTATAATGGTATTAATGGACTGTTTATTTCTCTCTTTCCCATCCCCTTACCTTCATTTATTTATTATTGTTATTTATTGGTTATGGTTTACTATAAACATCTGTTGCTACATTAAACTTTATTTTGAGCCATGTGTTTTTCTATTGTTATGTATTATAATGGTTGCATATTAACATATCTTGATGAATTACATATCTTGTTGGCCTTATGTCATAACTGTTACTGGCATGCTGTTAATATACTGAGTGTTATGTAATTTATTGTTGTGTTTCATATAACATGCATTGAAATGTCACTGGGCTATTTCCAATGTTCTGGCATGCTATTATTACTAAAAAATATATGTTATTCATAACTAACCTATACACATTGCTATACCTCTATTACCACAGCACGACAGGTAGGCCAGTTCCTGTTGATCTGCCTACCCTACCTCAGCCAAACATAGCATCAGGTACCAGCGCATCTGGGAACCAGGCTGGTGGTGCCCCCTCCACTGGCTCTGCACCACCTTTGGGTAGAACTGCCTCAGGGGATGGGGCTAGTCCCCTCCCTGGGAGCAGTAGCAGAGGGGGGCCAGTCATCCAAGATCAACTACCGGCCATGGTGCATGGGATAGTTCATAGGAGCTATGAACAATGCTTGCACCAGATTGAGGGGATACTCGAAAACCTGATGGGGTCTGCTGTCCCTGGCACCCAGCCTCCAGCACAGCCACCTTCAGGGCATTAAAGGAGCAGTGTTGACTGCCCATGGGTGGGGAGTTTAGTCATGCTGCTACCATCTGGATTCACATGCTTCGCAGATTCCACAACACCCTCCCCATCCAAGGTGTTTAACCCCATCAGGTGTCACACACCACCTTTGTCTGCTGTCTTGTCTGTCTGTAATTGCATCCTCTCCTACCCAACTTACCTCCCCACATGTTCCAACATCTCTTCCCCAACATTCCACTCTTTTCTTATTAAAAAAAGGCATCTGTCCCACAAAAAAAAAAATGCTCCATACATAGCTCTCCATTTCATACACATGTCCACTGGACACAAGCAATTTGGTCCAATTGGCTTGACAACACATTTATATCATCCTCGCCCCTCTTTCTGGGGTTTGAGAGTCCAAATTCATCAACAAAAGCTGTCAAACTGCAAAGCTTTTGCTGTTCAAGAAATGGAAAGCTATGGTTCTTTTCTACACCCTTCCTGCACATCCCTGTCTGCCTTTCAGTATGTTTTTCCCCCTGCTTGCCCCCATTTCACCACTGTTCTATCACCCCCTTTTTCATTTCCTTTTAAAATTTTTAGCATGGTTTTGCAGGGAGCTAAGTGGCATGCCTTCATGCGGCACTGTGTGCAAACCTGCTCAAACACACTTAAAAGTGCTTTAATGTGTCTTAATGATCTTATTTGTTTCTCACGGTGTCAGGCGCATGTACAAAATAATCACCACTGCCAAATCTCGGACCCAGGCCCCTGTCAACTACAGCCTACTACACTAAACCTCTAAGCCACAGAGATCTGGATTAAAGCAGGTGTTTCCAGCAATCAATACTGATTGCTACTGACAGACTGAAAGCAACCTAATGTAAAAAATGGGAGTGTACCTGGGACTCTGATGCAAACATACACCAGTAGACAGACAAATAACTAATAATGGTAGCATGGGAAGCCTGGGATAGCAGGTAAATGTTCCCTTTTACCTGCAACATCTTTAAACACACATGCCAATGCATCCATGGCACAGTACATATGTTCAAACATACACCAGTAGACAGCCAAATAACTAATAATGGTATTATGGAAAGCCTGGGATAGCAGGTAAATGTTCCCATTTACCTGCAACATCTTTAAACACACATGCCAATGCATCCATGGCACAGCACATATGTTCAGCTTGGACCCTGCTGCAGAACAACTGCCTTTGACAGCCATGCACATACTGATGGATGCAGACATCATGTGTCATAGCCTGCATATCTGCACATGTATCTGACAACTACACCTGCTCCAACATTGACTCAGTAGCTCAGGCTATTAAATGCCATGCATATTGTGCATTTTGCCACACACAGTCCTGGGTTTGAATCCAGTGTGCTGCACATCAATTACATTGTTGTGAAGACAGCAAGTAATGACTGAGTCTTGCACTTTTAATCCCCATAGGTCACTTCTACTTAATTATCTGCTACACAGTTTTAAAAGTCAAAGGCTTGCAGATAGGGACACATGCCACATATTCATATAGACCTATTAAATGTCACTTACTACTCTGTTATTACTGCTGCCACATTACACATACAACTTGCTGACCTTCAAAGTGTTCACAGTCCTCCCATGTATCTTAGGCTGCAGCAGCAGCTGCAGCCTGGAACATACATAGCTGTATGTGAAGTTAGCTGCTACAGACCTACCATACCTCACAACCCCCTATAACAAGGGATTTGGACACAACCAGACATAAAGGGGTCAAAGGCCTAGAGATAGGTACATGTTTCACAGTTTACCCCTACAAAGGTAGTAAGTTGACAGAATAGCAGCTACTGCATTACCATGCATACTCTGATGGTTATGAAGTGTGACACTCACATATCTCTCTTCCCCTTCTGACCTCAACCTACAATGTTTGCCAGTGACCTGCCAGATGACCACAATGTCATGGGACACCGACCAAACATATAATGCAAAACTCTGGACATACATTATAAATCTATACAGTGAACAGTATTTGTACTTACCCTCTGCAATGCTGTAGTCTCCACACCTCAGTAATGTCCATCTCAAAAACTAAGAAAGGGGCCAAGGCCTACATGAAGTCCTTATATATTGCACTGTGGTGCCATGTCATTGACTAATGATAGTGCAATTCAACTGTTATGGATTCAATTAGGAAGTCTGAGCCACAGATTGGTGCACAGACAATTACTTATTAATGAGCATTGTCTACAAAAGGCAAGCAACTGCTTATGGGGAACATATCTGTATGTAATTTTACTTATACAGACAGCGTATGTACAAAGCATTTGCAGATGAACCCTTAAATAAAAGGAATACATCCCTTTACCAGGTAAGTGCTGCATTTCCCCATAAAAAGAGATGCAGATGGGAGGATGAGGATGGATGTATGGGGGATAGTGATTAAAACAGTAGGTTTGTATTAGATCTATGATGACATGTCAGTGAACTCTGATGTCCAACACCTACAGGCATGCCTCCCAATTGTCCTTGCTTTAGATCACATCTCTGCTCTGTCCCTGTCCATCCCTCCTACAACTGTCAGCTGTTATAGTAAAGATAGTGGATTACACCTAAGACATAGTGACACTAAGTAAGGGTGTACACTCCTGCACCATCAGCCTATGGACTATAATTCATCTCATCTTTGTCAGTCACACATAAATACTGCTAACATTGTAAAAGTGTCCCTGAATGTCCCTGATGTACTCTGGCTAAGTCCCTGTTTCCTGAACATTCATCCTCTCAACCTCCTACAGTAAGAAATAAGAACAAAGCCATATTTAATGGGGGAGGCAAAGGCCCAAACTCAGTGACAGAGTATGCATGTTGGCCATACAAAGTAAAAATGTGATTAGAGTAACAGATATTACTGAAGCATAAGTGTTGTCTGAGGAGTCTGATGGGTGACAGTTATATTCTGTGTCAATTGTCTAACAGCGACCATCAACCATCAAACATTTGCCAGACATGCACAGGTTTGTGCAAGAAGGACCACATCTATGAGACAAACATGATGACATTCTGCAAACATCTGCATATTTGAGAGATATGATGCCTATAGGGCACATATACGATAGCAGGTTTACATTGCTGTCTGTCACTGCGGCACACTGGTGAGGCTGGACTGTCTCCATATAGTTATTGCAATAGCACATTGCTATTTGTCCGACAGTGGCTGTGTCACATATTAGTGGGGATTTGCCCATAGGGAACACACCACAGTACATGGCAGTGATGGCTATAGAGACATATATCAGAATCTGTCACAGCACACAGGGACATTACCCAGTATTGTTACTATCTTGGTGATAGCCACACATGTAGTGCATCGCCAAACTGTGGGGTATGATGCGTGAGGGAGCACTGGATAGTGCAGGCCATTATGGGTGAATATGGTGTGTGCATAGTGGGCATCCAAGTACCTGGTCCTGTAATGTGCTCCCCTCTTGTTGTCTTGCAGGAACAATGTACCAACAGTGATATCCTCCATTTTTATCTGCAGAAAATGACACTGTACTGGATGGCCTCAGACTCAACCATCAAATCATGCCCTCAAGGGGTCACCACAGTCATAAATAGTGGACAGCACTGCGGGACAACCTTGTGAGGGCTGTTAATGATATTGACAAACAGGACAGGACCTATGAGCAGATGCAACACCGGGCCACATACATGATCAATGCCACACAGTAAAGGGCAGCTGCTGTTGCCAGGGTTCATGCTGCCACTGGTGGAGGGCCTGCAACAGAAAAACTACTCTCATCCACAGAGAAATTCCTGGTGAACCTAGGATCAACCCACAGCTCCCAGCCAACCATCATGCCATACATTCTGGAAGTGGGTGCCACAGTGTCTACATCAGAGAAGTGTCCAGTAAGCTGACTGTGTTCACCAGTGTAATATTAGCAGTCATCATGGCAGGCTCTACAGACCAGTACATGGTTTTCAGGTCTATCTGCATTGGAGGGAGGTGATGGGCTTTTAACCACAGTTGCGCACACATACTCAGAATGTCAGCAATATAGCCAGTATCACATTAGCTAATGTACATGTGGATACATGCCCATATTACCCTGCAATACTGCAACATTTGGTGTCACTGACAATACCTCTCCCTCACCTTTTCACAGGTATGTCGGGTGTGGCCGGAGTTCATGGTCCTGTACTTGGTAAGTGTGATAATGTTGTTTTACCAGCTCAGATATACCCTATGAATGTTAAGGGCTGTCATTTTGCCTTTTGCTCAAGTGTGCTTAGCTAGAGTAGAATAATTGTATGTTCCATTTTGGAGAAGTCAACTGCAGTGCATATCCTAGGGAATGACAGGTATTCATTTGTACAAACATTAACATGTTTGCACTTATAGTTATGATCAACTACACAGCCTGTTATACATGAGGCAGTTAGCCCAAGATGTCCATTCAAACACAATAGGAAGAAGATACATACCTGAGGCAGTGCTACTACAACTGGCATATCATTGTCAAGATAGGTCTACTGGATTTTATGTGTAGTTTTGTCACATACACTGTCATATTGCATAACTCACAGGTGTATTGACCTGGCAACATTACCCGAATGTAGGTGACGTGCATGTTATACAGGGCCTGGGTTGTCTGTGTAGGTTATTGTGAGTGTGTGTATTGTGCATGGGAGCAGAGATGAGAAGATGTGAGACATGTAATGCAGTTGTAAAGCCACATCTGTATAAGTTTGTGTGGATTACCATACTCTTAACTCTCATCTCTCAACTAAAGCACTTTAACCTTCCTCTTACAGTCCAGCACTTGCTCTAAGCTCTCAGTAAGCACTAATAAATGCTAACACTAGACCCCCCCCCTTTTACTATACAGTAGTACAAGGCTCCCTATTTGTCCCTACCAGACAATCAGTAAATCAGTTCATTTATCCATACAGGCATGTCCAAAGGGCAGTTTCAGGTGTACTCTCCAGTCTTGCTCATGAATCTGGGAATCTTGAAGCAATGTTACAATTGCCTCATGTACACAGACAACCCTCTCCTCCTTCCAACAAACACAAATATATGTGAGAGATGCAACTATACAGTCAAACTGGAGGCCAAGCTCTCTCGACCTAAGGCTGGAAAAGTCAGTCAGGAGGAGAAGGGAAACACTTGCACTACACTACCAGTCTCACATACACCAGTCATATCTGCACCAGCAAACAACACACATAAAAACACAAAAACATACTCAGAGGCTCTAAATAAAAATCTTCCAAAGCAGCAGAGACCTCCAAAGCAAACATCCAAGCAACCTCCACCCTCTAACAGCAACCACGTATCACATACTTCACAAAGTCGGTGTGCCAGGCAACCACAGCCCTTAAGGCTAAATAACACACCCAATACACTAGTAATAGGTGACTCTATTGTCAGGCACACTGACGTTCCACTCACTAGACTGAACAAGGAGAAGGTTACTATAAGCTGACTGTCAGGTGCCAGGATCCACCACATAACACAAGCACTCAGGTCACTCCAAAACAAGTACAAATATGACTCTGTCATTGTACATGTTGGTGTGAACAACCTGAGAAGTACCTCCCTGGACTACATGAAAAGAGACATAGAGGAGCTCTCTGATCATGTAGCCCAGGCTGGTATGACTCTGACCCTGAGTAGCATCTTGACCTCACCAAGAATGATGCCACAGTATAAAGAAAAAATTATCAGTTTTAACAATTGGCTAAGCTATTGGTGTCGTTCAAAGGGGATCCAGTGTCTGTCAGCCTGGGATGACATGCTCGACAAGCCATGCTGCTTCGCCAGAGATGGCTTGCACCTGTCGCCCTTAGGCTTTTGAATACTCGCCAAGGCTCTTGCCACCCTCATAGTGCCTTTTTTAAGCAAGGCTCAAAAGACAAACCCACCTCCATAAGCAACACAAGTAACCAAAAACTGAGGGTAATGCTACTCAATGCCAGAAGTCTAAACCTCAAAATACACGCACTCGAGACACTCCTCAGCATGGAGAAAATCGATATCTGTGCAGTAACAGAAACCTGGTTCAAGTCTCAGAGAGCACCCCAGCACTACCAGGCTACAACTCATACCATACCTTTCAGTCCCAGAACCCAGACCGAAATGCAAAAGGAGGGGGTGTATCCATTTTCATAAGGGATACCCACACCTCCAGGTTAGTAGCACAGCACGAGGCCTCGGAGACCATCCATGTGCAACTAACCGTGGGCAAAGCTGCTTTTCAGATTGTAGCTTGCTACAGATCACCCACCTTGTCTCAGGACCCCCACTCAGCATTCCTGAGAACATTTTAAAATATGAAGGTCCTACCAAACACCATGACACTGGGATATTTCAACTACCCAAACATTGACTGGGAAAACTACTCAAGTACAAACTCCTTTGGCCAACGCTTCCTAGAGTTTATAACCTCAAATGCCCTGGAACAACTGGTCATCATGCCCACAAGAGGCAACAACATATTGGACCTGATCATCACCAACATGGAAGATCAGTGTTCCACACCAGAGATAAACCCCTCGCTGGTAAGATCAGACCATAAACTAATCACACTGGACATCCACATCCTGACCCCACCCCCAGTCAAGGAAACCACTGTGAAAAACTTTTCAAGAGCAAACTTCACACTTCTCAAGACTGACGTGGAAAGTTTCAAAGCCCCCTTGCTAAAGGATAATGCTGCCTAAACCACAGAATCCTTTACAAATGCATTCTATGAGGACCTACAGGAATGCATGGATCGAGCCATCCCAAGTAAAACCAAGACTCACTCCTCCAAAAAGAGGAAACCAGTCTGGTGATCCCCAGCCATAAATAAGCTATACAACAGAAGGAGGAAACTATTACATGATAGAGCAAAATCCCAAAAAGGAAAGGCATCCCTGATCAGTATTAGCAAGAAACTATGATCCCTCATAAAATCATCCAAGGCCAGTTTTGAAAGAAAAATTGCCAAAGACTCTAAAGATAATCACAAAGCCTTCTTTAGCTATGTCAAGAATCTAGGTAGCAACTCTCAGAGCTGCTTTGAGCTAGTGCAAAATGGCAAAAAATACACTGACCCAACTGACATTGCCAACATCCTGGCCAACAGGTTCAGTGCAAACTTTACCCCCCCCACCCCCAAATGGGCCCGTGTCCATCCCAGAAGAATGTAGAGCCCCAGACATCACAGACACACAGGTGAAAACAGCCCTCTCCAAAGCCAAAAACACAGCATCAATGGGACCGGATGGTATTCCAGGCTGCATCTTACACGAGCTCCAAAATTAACTAAACCCTAACCTAAATTCACTGTTCAAACTCAGCCTTACCACAGGCTATGTACCCAAGGAATGGCGTACAGCAACAGTTATCCCAATCCACAAAGGTGGTGCCACAACAGATCCTGGGAACTATCGCCCTATAAGCCTGACTAGCCTGGTCTGCAAAGCTATGGAGCGCATCATCATGAAACTCATAAACAAAGACATTGGGAACCTCCAGACACTGGACCCTACCCAATTCGGCTTTGTTAAAGGCAGATCCTGTCTCCTAAACCTAGTTGACTTTTTTTGAAACAGTTACCAAGGCCATAGATGAGGGAAAGGTAGTCCACACAGCCTACCTGGTCCTCGCTAAGGCCTTCAACACCATTCCCCACTCTGGCATTATAGATAAGCTCACCAGCTTGAACATTAACCCCTATGTCATGAGATGGGTTGCCAACTGGCTCACGGATAGAACTCACATGGTCAGAGTTTCAGGTGCCATGTCTGACTCTAAACCAGTTACAAGTGGCGTCCCACAGAGCTCAGTCCTGGGACCCCTCCTGTTTGGTATATACTTCTCTGAGGTACAGGCAAGCACACTGACCAGGTTCACTGATGACTGAAAACTGGGGGCCATAATCGACTCTCCGGCTGACACAGACATCCTCCAGAAGGGTCTCATGGAGACAAATACCATGGCCTCAAGCTAAATGCCAAAAAGTGCATATTCATCCCCTTTGGGAAAAACAAAGTGCCCACGAATTATCACATAGGTGGTAATCCACTAAGTACAGAAGATGTAATTAGGGATCTGGGGGCCCAGGTAGATAGCAACCTCTCCTTTGATAATCATATTGCCAACGTGGTTAGAAAATCCTTCTATGTAGCCCACCTAATCATGAAAGGGTTCACATCTAGATCAAGAGACGTCATTTAGCCCCTCTACTCATCGCTCATTAGCCCATAATAGAGTACAATGCCCCATTTGGAATGTACCTTACTCAACACCTGCAACAGCTGGAAAGACCAGAGAAGTACCTCACCAAGAGGATCATGGGCCTCAAACAGATCCCCTATGCAGTTCGACTAAAGAAACTCCAGCTCTACTCGATTGCTTACCGCCTGCTCAGAGGTGAATGCTGCATGACGTACAAGGCCATGTCCAACCCAGAATTAATGGATATGCTCCACCTCAAGAAAACCAAATCTCTTAGAGCCACACCCTCCAGTGAGTTAAACCTCAGCACAACAATACGCATGACATGCTGGAGGGATCCACCTCAAGAAAACCAAATCTCTTAGAGCCACACCCTCCAGTGAGTTAAACCTCAGCACAACAATACGCATGACATGCTGGAGGGATTGATTCCTGTCCCAGAGACTTCCCTTGCTCTGGAATAGAATCCCAATTTATGTTAGGCAGAGCCCCTCACTGACTCTCTTCAAGAGAAATCTTGACGAGTGGATGGGAAATAGTAAATTTACCCCTGGGATCGCTTCAATGGCCCTGCTAGACAGAGGCACAGGAAATTAATTTAAAAGGGAGGCAAATGCTAACACATTCTGGCTAGGCTTATAAATGCCCTTGGGCAGATAGACTAGTACCTACCTATGAAACTATGAACCTATGAACCTATAATAGCGAAGGTGGTAATGTACTGCTTTTGTCTTGCCTCTCACAAGTGATCAGGGGGTTTGGAGTCTGTCCCCCTTAGCAACCTGATGTCAGTATCTCATTGGAGTCTGATGATGGTTGCCATAGTGAGGCACAGGTGGAGTTGTCAGTGGCTGAATCTGTCCCAGAGGATGACATCCCTCTTCTGCCCCCTTTGCCCCACACACAGTCAGTATGCCCATACATACCCAGTCACCAGAGGCTACAGATATTGGACAGTAGAGGGTGGTGACATAGTACAGGATAGTGTGAGAACTATGGCATCAGTGAGTGTAGACACTGGCCATAGCTAGACAGCTGGTGAGGTCCCACACAGGCAGATTGACAGGGGTGTTTGAAGAAGGACTGCAGCTCATCCACTTCCTGTTGTAGGTGTCACATTGCGGGTAACTCACTGCATGTTTCAGGCTGTCATGGAGGCCAGGCATGAGCTGAACACAACACCAGATGGATGCTTAGGGTTATGGATGCAGCACAGTCTGATATCCATGACTGCCTCCACTGCATTGGTGACGCCATGGAATATTTCTCTGATGTAGCGGACAGATGGGTAGCTAAGACAGAATCTGTCTTTGAGCGCATATTATCTGTGCTGGAATATGTGGTTGGGGTTGGGTGTCGGACAAATGGACATAGGCCAGCAACACCATCTGGTGGGAGTCCACATGGCCATGCTCATTCACGTTCCCATACTGGCAGTATGTCCAGTGCTACAGAGGGAGGTGTGCTGTCCACACCATGACATCGCAGGTGATAGGGACATGGTCCTGGGTGGTCCTGTGAGGGACACAGGCCCAGCAGACAGCAGTCACAGTCAGGTACTAGCACCGCATCTGGCCTTGGGCATGGTGCTGACCATGCTACTAATGGAGAATCCAGTTCCCGTGCTCATGACTGGAGATGGTGAACTGTCCATTTTACCATGTATGGTCCACAGCTGTCCACCCTATGCATGTATATGGCTAGCACTGAGTTTGACTATGTACATGCATGCACTCCAACACCACTGACTCATGCAGGTCATCTACAGACACAACGAGCACCTCTCCATGGCCCATGTCTCCAGCACCCCTTCCTGACACACACATATTCTGTCAACTGTTTGGCACTGCCTAGGCCTCTAGAACCCCCACACCACACCCTGTGCATGTGATGATACCTGTGCCATATCCCTGCCATCCATGCCACAGATGCAGGGATATGCAAATATGTGTCTGATGCACAGGGTGACTATATAACTTTACATGTGTTTGTGTAGTCCAGTAGTTTTATGCCATGGCAGTTTTTGTGGGCCATGACATGTACTGTATGGTGACATGTGTCAGGACGACCCATCAAACGTTGTGTATCTTTGTTGCTGATGGTACGCTGGCAGTAGTATTACAGAATGACAGGTGTGTCATGGATCTCTGTATGTTTTTGTCCCAGGAGTCTGAGCAGTGCAACTATTGACATATGGCAGAAATACAGCAGCACAGGATGGCAAGGCAGCACAGCAGAGATAGGATGTCAACAAGGTATGCCACTATACAGTATGTGCATGGCTCCCTAGGTGCATATGTGTAGAACATTGTGTCAGGGACAATGGGGATAGCCAGCATCATCATGCTTTCATACCCTGTGACATACTGTACTACCCTTGATACATGCCACCTGGGTAGTCTGCACGTACAACTGTAGATGGTGGCAGACATCAATTATGCTTATGTAGAGGAAGGCAATTTAGGGCCAGTGGCTAGTCACAGGGCCATAAAATGCATAATCAATGTGCAGGAGTAGGCCACATGGGCATGTCTCTAGTACTAGTCCAACAGCAAAAAACAGTAAGCAAAAAATAAATGAATGAAAAAGTTCCGTACTGAACAGACCAAAAATTTCTTTAATGCAAAGTTCCAAAAGTAAAATGAGCGCTTTCGTCTGCCCACAGCAGACTTCTTCAGAATAATAAACCTCTGGTGCCTTGATTTTTTATACAGTCCTGTATTGTGTAATTAATCAATAATTAAACCAATTAAACATTCATTATCTTTTAAAGGTAAAAGGGACTGGAGGTGGGGAAATTACCCTTACCTCGAGTCCTTTTTAGTGTATTAAACATTTTTTCTGTATATGTATGCTAAGACATCCTGAGCACATCCTGAAATATTGGGAATTCTGCACAACCAATTAAGAAGTTAAAAACATTACAATACAAAATTTGTAAACAAAAACAATATTAAAAAATATTATTAAGAATTGTATATGAAAAAATATGTATTAAATTATATATGCATTTTATAATACAATACTTTTCATTAATTTCATAAACTTTTTTTCATTAACTACCTATTTCATATAGAGCCAACCTAGGTTGAAAACCAATAAAGTGTTCCATAAGAATTGATTTTCTTATGTGTAATACTATAAAAACTATTTTATAACCAAGTACAATACAATAATAGTAATATGAATGTGCATAAAACTTTAGAACAGAATAAATGTGTTAAAAAACACACATAAAATTCATCTATTAGGGCAAATATCTGGAGATAAAAAAGTTGCAAATTATGACAGGGAAACATTTCCCCTAGGCAAATTAAATCACACAACAAAGTGGGTGGTCAATAAGTGGGATGAAACTTAGTTGCTAGGTCCGGAGTGTATTGGGTGTGTTATATATGGGGGGTATATAATAAGAAAAAATGTTAATCCAAATAGTGTTTTTTGTATATATGTTTTGTATATGTATATATATAAAATTGACAAATCTTCACATTAAAATACATTTGTAATATTACAATTATACCAAAGCAGCTTTGTCTATTAAGATAGCTTTTATATTGATATATTCATTAAGACCAGGAGAGTGGTTGGACCTCAGTCTTAATTGCCACTTTATCTCTCTTTGCAGCAAAAGATTCTTAATGTCCCCACCCCTGTAGTTTTCTTTAATAGAGTCTAAAATGCCAAAACAAAACCCAGCAAAACCGTCGCACACTGTAGAATGTTTATAGAGGGCACTGGTATCTTTCTTTACTCTGATGTCATTAGTATGTTCATATATTCGCTCCTTAAGTGTTCTCTCGGTTTTGCCCACATAAAATGAGGGGCATTTTTTACAAGTGGCCAAATAGACTAACATTCTGCTGCGGCAATTACCTTTATGAAAGAAAACTTTACTGTTCAATCCATTTTTCAAATTTATATCCTCCTTTGGATTTATGTTACACACTGTCTGCAACAACCACATCTGGTTGTTCCTTTTTTCTTATCAACGGTCGTTGTTTCCATTTCAAATAGTCTTTTAAAATTTGTACCCGTCCTATAAGAAAACATTGGTTTTTTACCTACTGTTTCGTATATTTCCTTATTTGTCTTAAAAATAGACCAATTGTTTTCTAAAATTCTGGTGAAACAGTCTGAAAATCCATTGTATTCAACTAAACAGGCTCCAGAAAAAATTTTCTTATCAGAGGTAGTATTTTCTTTAGTTATAAACTTTTGACCTAACAGTGGTTTATATTTGGACCCCCAACCTAAGTACACCTCCTCCAAAATTTCTCCCACCATGCTTTTTGGATAGTCCCTTTCTATAAATGTTTCCATCAGAAAAGCAAATTCAAACTGTAAGTCTTTATGTTCGGAGGTCATTCTCGCTATTCTTACCACCTGACCCTTGATAATACTTTTTTTCTGATGGAAGGGGTGTTGGCTATCGAAATGTAAATAGCTATTACACCAGGTGTTTTTTCTAAAAATGTTAGACTTAAAGCCTTGAACTGTTTTACTGAGAGTGATGTCCAAATAATTGATGCTCTGATTGTGTATTTCATGAGTGAATGACAAAAAGGTAGTAGTTTCGTTTATATATTTCATAAATTCATCAAATTTACCCTTCTCGTCATCCTCCCATACAATGAAAATATCGTCTAAAAACCTAAGGTAGATTTTTATATTTTTCATAAATATACTAGAAAAAATATACTGTTCTTCCCACCCAAGGAGAACTAGGTTAGCATATATGGGGGCACAAGCTGCCCCCATAGCCACACCTGTCACTTGTTTGTAATGTTCCCCTTGGAATGTAATGAAGTTGTTGTCCAAAACAACTTCAGTCAATTCTAATATTAGTCTTTTACTGTCCAGTGGCAAGTCCAGGTATTTATTAACACAATCCTCAAAATAATTGAAGCCCAGATCTCTGGGTATACACGTGAATAGGTCTTTCACATCTTTGGTAACCATTTTACAAGTTTCAGACCATAGATTGTTATTAATTTTACCCAAAAAGTCCCATGAATCTTGGACTAAGTGTTTCTGTATCTTAACAATTCCCTTGAGATTTTGATCAATATATACAGCCAGTGGGTGGGTTTTGGACTTCCTAGCTGAAACTATGGGGCGAAAAGGAGGCGTCAAAAGATTTTTGTGTATTTTGGGTGTTCCAAAAAATTGTGGAACACGTGAATGTTTTTGCTTCAAAAAGTTATAAGTTTTGTCTTCAATTCTGTTTTCTATAAGATATTCTTCCAGGAGAGAATCTATTCTTCTGTAAGCTATTTGAACTTCATTATATGAGACAGTTGAATACGTGTTTTCATCAGTCAATAACTTAGTTAAAGCATCGTTGTAAGCCTCCTGGTGAAAAATTACCAAACCCCCACCTTTATCTGGCTGCATGAATCTCAAATCTGCCTCTTTCCTTAAGTTTTCCAATAATGTTTCCTCGTCTTTCCTTAAATTCCTTTCAATAATGCTTCCCTTTGTATGTCTAAATGCTTCATATATATCATTGGTTACTATAGTTTCAAATGTATGAATAACCGGATGCAAAGGCGGGTTAAAGGTACTTTTTCTACTAAATGTTATAGGGGTTTCTGTTGTATTTCTTTCTATGTTAATATCTGATATGTTGTCATTAGATACATTTCTGTGTTGATTGAGAACTTTCAAATTCAATTTTCTAAGATATAGTTTTAATTCTAGCAGTATGTTGGCTAAATCACCACATGTAGTTTTGACAAATTTGAAACCCCTAGAAAACAATTCAAAGTGAAGCTTTTCCAGCTTTAATCCTGTATAATTGTGTATTTTAAAACCTCTGTATTGAAAAGTAATACCATAATCATCTTGTTTAATTCCATCTATCTCATTCGCCTGTTGCTGTTTTTCCAGGCAAAACCACTCCCACCCGTTAATTCCTGGGGTCCCGGATCCGAGGGATTCCTTTGTTTGTTTGCCAATCTCTCCGATCTCCTGGGCCCTAAAAAAGTTTCAGAGGGCTCTTGAAAGGAATCCAATTCATCCATATAATTATTTCTCCTCTCATAGGTTTTTCCCTTTTCAAATCCATCATTGAATTCCACCCTTTTAGATCTCTCTGTTTCTTTCTGATTATAAACATGCCTTTCCTTATTACTAGTATGTCTCCCTGAATTTTTCCAAGCTTTCTGAAATGGAAGGGGATAACTTTTACCTTTCTTGTACTGTTCCCTGTCTCTAAGTAGTTTGCCCTGTTTTCTCGTATATACCTTGTCAACTTTAGTTTCAATTCTTTTTAAAATATTAAAATATAAACTTTCATGTTCTTCAAATAACAAATCATTCACTATCTCGTTTTGAACACTATTAACTTCATCCAATAATTTGTTGAGTTGCACTTCATTGTACTTAATTAGTTTTGAAATAAGAGTAAAGCCACATTCATCAAAAAAAGAATAAAAATCAGATAACACATTTTCCGTGTAATGAATACCAAATGGAAATTTGTAAAATCTGAGTCCCTGAGGGACTATTTTACTAACTAAACATTGGTGCAAATAGTTGTTGTCAACTTGCAAACATTTACATTTGTACAACATATTTTCAAAGTCAAACATTTTATCTTTTAAAGAAAGTTCTTTATGTTTGAAAACGTTGTCTTTCCCTGAGTGTAGCCCCTCACCATTGCTGTTCAAAGTTCTATCAAACGTATAATTTTTGTCAAGGATATCTTTGTATCCATGTGAATGACCGTCAATGACCTCAACAGTTTGTCGTGACTTGTAAACATTATTAGATGCCCCTGCTTCATTAAAGTGGGTGTTCATATGTACAGTACCTTTAGAGCTGGAGTGAAGTATTTTCGATTGATGACAGAAACCTCTGTTATCCGTTGAGGGATTTGCATCCTGGCTAGAACGCGTGCCTTCTCCCTCGAATATATTGCCTTTATTTTGCAATTCCACCCCGTCTTTCCTCGTCGTTCCACCATTACCCACATCGTCTGAGCGTGGAGATGACGTTGACGGATGAACGGAAGTGTTTCCACCAACACGGTCGCCTGTTGCTTCTCTCCTTATGGTTTCCCCCTGCGAAAACAGTTCAATCAACTTGGTGAGATCTCCACGCAAAGTGTCTCTAGTACTGTCAGGGGACATATTTACACACATACACACAAGTTGGACGCTGTGACATTAGAATCCCTCCTTATCTATTATTACACACAATAGCTTGCAGTACTTATCACATGCGCCACACTGTTTATCTGTTAATGTACCTGTGCTCTTAAGGTAGATGACATAATCAGGCCTTCAAATGGAGGCCAATGTTGAGGCCAGCAACTAGCCAATGGGCATAAAATGCATAAGCATTGTACAGAGATAGCCCATAGGGGCTTGTTTGATGCATTCTATGAAAATACATTTACACACACAAGATGTTGTGAGATTAGACCCTCTACCTATTTAGTTTTATACACTATAGCTTGCAGTACTTATTGCATGGACCATGGAGTGTTAGATCATTAACCAGTGTCCTTAATGTGGATGACATATGCAGGCCTTATAGAGGAGGGAATTTAGAGGCCATCAGCCAGTCACAGGGCCATAAAATGCATACCATTGCACAGAAACAGGCCATATGGGCATGTATATAGTGCTGTGAGGGGACATTTTGATACACACACAGAGTTGGAGGATGTGAGATTAGAACTCCTACCTACCGAGTATTACACACTACAGCTCGCAGTACCTATTGCACATGCCACAGGGTATGTTTGCTGTATATGTTGATGCAGGCAAAGTACTTGTGGAGTACACAAAGTGGCCTTGTGTTAGACAGCATGTGTGGCCTGCAGAGTGATACTGCTTGGTACTGTTATTGTATCTAATGTCCTATGGGTGGGATAGCTGGTAGTATCCCTGCTATGTGTGTACACTTCCAGTCTGGCCATATGTGGCTGTTTGCAGTTTGATAGGCAGACATGTGGCCAGGGACAATATGGCCTGTCCAAGGACTACATTGCACCCACTGTACATTACACCATCTGCATACCTTTGTCTGTCTGCAGGGTGACAGCCCGCAGGCTCAGGGTTCTGTGGGTGAGTGAATTATGTAATATGGTGGCCTTGGTCTAGTGCCATTGGATAGCTGTTGTGATGTGCATGTGCAGATAACCCCAGGATTCAGGGGTAGGTTGGAACAGTCGTACATCCCCTGCCCATATCTATATCAATGGTGTATAACAGGGTTGTTTCCTTAAATGTAGTTGTGTGTGTCAGCAATGTAAATGTGTTCTGTAGAAGTAAGTGAGGAGTCTATGTATCACTGTACTTTATATAGCAATATATACATCTTGTTATCATATATATATATATATATATATATATATATATATATATATATATATATATACATATATATATATATTTATATATTTGCCACATACTGATAGAAACACTAACCCACTGTGGGGGGATAGAGAGAGACAGATATGTATACGTTGCTGTATGTCTGTACAGACATATTTCCACATAGCAGGTCTTTGGTGGTAGAGGCAACAGAGTTAAGCTCAAATTAGCTAAATGTAGGAGCATTCCCAGTGAGATTGTCAGTACTTAGAAGGTGACTCCAGGCCAGAGCTACCTGTACTCCAGTCCAGGATTATTGTGTGCTGCAGGCCAAAGGATGCTGCACCTGTTACAACAGTACTGCAGTTGCCTAATATTGTCCAAGGCATTCACCGGTTGTTTGCTGACCTTAATATGTAACTAAAACTTCAGAACTGTAGAGAGCTTCTCAGACTGTCCAGACTCCTGCTGCATATTTTTGACCTGTTTCACACAACATTGTTGTTTTCTGGCAAATTAATGGCAAATTGGTCAAGATTTAAGTAAATTAATACTGACAGATATTTGAGTTTCAGACTCCATGCACAGCAAGAGAGTCATGCGAATGCATGACTTGTCATTCTATCCACATTATATGCTTGTAGATGCAATTATTAAAAACCTGTCCCAAGTTGTGGGCCTTGGTCCCACTTGTGTTCACTTTATTTGAACAGATTTCCTGCTGTCAGAGGTTGAGAGGTATGATGTGACTGGGGTACATGGTGAAACACCACACACAGAATAACAGTCCGCATACCTCTCACTGTACATGTTTTTACAGAATGTCCAGCATTTTCCTCCATATCTCTGCTGTGTTCCTCATACATTTGTTGTTTCCCAGTGCTATACTATACATTGGTCGCTGACTTGTTGTATCAACTGATACATTTAACTGATGGCCTTTACATCCTGCAGCTAATCTTACATGTGGCAGCTGCTGCTAAACAAGCCACCTACTAGGTTACTCAGAGTGTGTATAATGTCTTTCTGTAGGTATGGCTCACTGTGCCCCATTCACTCTGTCTTTGTCCAGCTTTCTTGCAGTAACAGATTGATAGGTTTTGACAGTCTGTGGGACTACCACCATATGTGTATCTTACAAGCAAAAGATGTTGAATGCTGGCAGATTTGAACCATCAGCACCATCACACATACTACTGTCTCTGCCCCACTGAGCCAACCCAGCCACCAGACAGAGAGGTTTTCTCCTTCACACTGTCAACAAGATAGGTGAATGTTCTGGTCTGCTGCAGACTTACTGTTATAGCAGTTGCATGGCAACACTGATGTATTTGGTGTGGGGGATGACCAGCCTATGCTCTGCTGGCATAGGCAGTCATGTGACTGCCGTGTGACTCCACTGTTTGGCCTCTCCCTGGACTACTGTTGTGGAGTTTCCAGCCATGTGGTCTAGTGGCTAATATAGCCACATACTAGTGAACAGAGTACCTGTTGTCCCAAGTGTCTGTTAGATCTGTACAAGTAGCCCAGTATCCCAGTATAAATCTCTGCAAGTAGCCCAGTCACCCTATATATAGCCCACTATATTGCCTTGTATACATGCAACAGGTCCATACATATGCTACCATATTATAGTACCGCTTACAAGTGGTGTACAGGAGAGTGACTTGCCTTGTAAATGCAGCAGTTGACAGACCTGTAGTTCGGGGCTGACTCTGTCTGATGCAGGTAGTCCACAGCCAATACATGGTGAGAGACAGGTTGTGTGGCATTGGTGGCATCATTTATACCGATACATATGCAAGTCAGAGTACAGTGTCAGTCCCTAGGGCCCTAGGTTATCAGTGTATGTGCTATGCATTGTCTCTTGGCCAAGGTAAGGGTATATTGGCCTGCCTACATGTGCCTACAGAGACAGCCTCAGGGGGTTTCTCCTCTGAGTCCCTCTGCTGTGGGTGCATCTGTGGTGACCTAGCCACTGGTGGGGGGCTGTGTATCTCTTCCCTTTGCTGACCCTGCTGCAACTGTTCCCACAGGATCATATTAGATACCATGGAATGCACTGTGAACATCTGTGCACAGGTGGCTGTAGAGTACTGCAAGGCTCCACCAGATATATCGAGGCATTGGAACCGTGACTTCAACAGCCCAAATGCACACTCTATGATGTTTCTGGTTTGTGTATGTGCCTCATTATGGTGTTCTTCAGTGGGTTTGTGCGCATTTGTGATGGGTGTCATCATCTACAGTTCCAGTGCGTAGCCAGCATCCCCAAGTAAATGGCCATGTGGAATGCCCCCCCCAACAAACATCTGGTACAGCTGTGCTGCATGCCAGATATGGGAGTCGTGGTAACTGCCAGGGCTGCCAGCATACACATTCATGATAATGTCATGGTCATTGCAGATGATCTGGCAGTCGATGGAGTGATACCCTTTGTGGTTGATGTAGATTCTACCCTCTTCACTGGGTGGTGCCTGGATGTATACATGAGTGCAATCTAGGGCACCCAGTACCTCAGGGTACTGTGCTACATGGTAGGAGAATCGCATACTGCTAGTCCTCTCCTCAGTAGTGTGGGAAAGCTAAATGTGCTCACTGCAATGTGGTAGCATGGCATCCAGGAACTGGTGCAGTACCCTGGAAGCAGATGCCTGTGAGACCCCCATCATGTCCCCAGTTGGTCTTTGGAAAGTACCTGTAGCTAGTATCTAAGGGGTACACATACCTTTGTTTCCACTGGGATGTGTTTCCCTCTGTTGGCTCTGCATCTGAGTTGAAAGTGGCAAAGTTTGCTGAGTTGTTGTAGTATGTCCCTGTCCACCCTGTAGCACTCTACAATCTCCAGCTCATGTAGCTCCTGGTAGGTTACCCTGGGCCTGAACACTCTTTTCCTTCTCAGTCTAACCCTATGGTCTGCATCTGCAGCAGCTGCAATGACTTCAGCATCTAGCACATACATATGTAGCAGACCTGCAGCAGCCCTAGCATTCTCTAGGTTAAAATTCCCAAGTCTATACTCTAATGGTGCAGAGTATGGGGAAAAAGCAGATTGCAGGGTGTATGCATACTTTATAGTATTCTGCTGTAGGTGTAGCCTGTGTGATTGGCTAGCTATGATGCATTCCACTTCCCAAGTACATCATTAAGGGGTTTAATGGGCCTTGCTTAAGTGTAGCAGGGCTCATCAGTAATTAATATAGCACTGGCTTTCTCAGCCTTCCTTGCTATGCACTACAGCATGTCTCGCAAACCCACACCATGAAGATAAACAAAGCTTAGTAGTGAGCAGAGACGCCCCCATGACAGGTTACACCCAGCACAACTATGTGCTGTGCAAACACTCTCAAACATGCTGATACATGCGCCCCTAAGGTAAACAAAGCTTAGCAGTCACCAGACACCCCACCTGCTGAGCAGAGTGGCACATCATTCAAACAGCTGCTGCTGAGCTCCAATGAGCTTAAAAGTTTGCAAACACACCCCCTTTTGATGTCAGTTACCTCTTCTGTGGACACCAACACGGTTCTTTGCCTACACAAATGGATACCCATTTTCTGCTATTCAGTAACCCCAGGTCATTTGCATACATATATGTGCACAGTACCTGGTAACTACACAGATTCAAGCCCTGCCTCATTAGCAACTACAACAGTCCTACATTGTACATACCCCACACAGGATCCTGAAATGCATTACTGTTACATACCCACAGATTCTGTTGTTTACAATATTTTTTCCCATAATGGTATGTTTGCACACTGCAGTGCACCATGCAAACATACCCAGGGTATTAGAAAAAAAATATTTTACATTATTTTCTATATGGTTTTGGACACACAGAGGTTACCTTTGCACATATATGTGTCCCTTATATTATTTCTGCCACTGTAACTCCACTTTTACAGCCCCTGGTGTCATTTTTACTTCCTGTACATGGAATTTTTCCATGCACATTATGGGCAGCAACACAGGGTCTGCACAACTGTCTATCTGCTTGCTGAGTCACTCTACCTACCTCTTTTGCATGCATTTCACCTGCTTATGAGGTGATATGCATGCCATTGGCACTTTGGTGTTTGCACATTCGTGCATGCCCTTTGGCTCCCTTTACTGGATCCCACATCTGCTTACTTCCTTGTAAGCACCATGCCACTATGCCTGCATTACATATATATATATATATATATATATATATATATATATATATATATATATATGTCCATGTAGGCTTTATTACCTAATATTATCTACCTAATATTATCCTGAACCAATTCTACCATCATGTCTACCATAACTACCTCAACACTAGCTAAATTACTACTCTGTGCTACACTCATATCTGTTCTAACCTCAGCATATCTGTTAACCTGCTATGAACACCAAAATAATTCTCAATTTAACCATCCAACAAAACAAACAGCCATATATACTCTCACTTTCACCCATAATAATATAACTATTACATCCACACCTAGATACCTCCTGCTAAATACCACAGACTGGCCCCACATTAAATACAATAACCAGGAAATTCTGTTATCAAATTAGTAACATACATCATCTTTTGCTTTCACTGAAAAAGCATTCCTTACAGGATGGAGACATCCATCCTAATCCTGGCCCACCTAATGTCATATCCACTGAACATCTTACCAACACACCCTCTATTCCTCTCATCCCCAACAAACACCCCAACACTCTCATCATAGCACATATCAATATCCAAAGTGTGAATAACAAAGTTCTCTAGCTCCATGCTCTCCTTGATGTACACTTTTTTGATATTTTATGCTTGACAGAGACTTGTTAAAACCTAGACCACAAGACAATGAAATTATCCCACTAGGATATAACATATTGAGACTTGACCATAAAAAGAGAAAGGGAGGGGGAGTAGCACTTCTTTTTAAGGATGGATTACAAGTCACCTCTTTACTCTATAACCCACAAAACGACAACAATGCTGAAGTCCTTATTTCCAAATTACAGCCTAACTCTAGTAAATCCTTATATATCTTCTGTATCTAACTACCTCCTGGATACAATATCAGCACACTGGAGGATATTCTTAGCTGGGTCTCATCAACCTTCCCACAAGAAACTATTATGCTAGGGGACTTCAATATAGACTGGAAGTGCATCAATACTGAACATCCTACCTCTCATATTAACCTTCATGGCTTCTTTCAGACCATTACCTCCCCAACAAGAATTAACAAACCAAACAAAAAAGAGAGCACTTTGGACTGGATCCTTATTAATAATTACCACCAAACTTATAAAGTTGGTATCCTCCCTGACGATGTAAGTGACCACTCCTTGACCTACACAATCAGGCAAAAGTTTGATACCTCTCACCTAGCATCATATCTGACTATACGGTCCAACAAGCAATTTAACCAAGGGCTATTCCAGAGTGAACTCAGTGCCTGTTATTGGTCTCAACTAAAAACCTTCCCACTTGACGAGGCTGTCAAATACTTTAACTCTCAGCTCTTAAAAATCCTGGATCAGCATGCACCTAAACATACTATCAGAAGTAGGTCTAGACATTGCCCCCTGACTTACTAATGAAACCAGGAAAAAAAATCCTCCTCAGAAATAAAGCCTGGACTAGGTGGCGAACTACCAAAAATACATCAGAGCAACAAATCTTTAGACAAATGAGAAACATGACAAAAAAAGCAACACTCACAGACAAAAAGAAATTACTGTAAAATGCAGCAAACACACCAAAACAATCCTCAAAGATTCTGGGCAAGTATCAATAGACTCCTACACCCAGGTCACTCTAGTACACCAACCTCAACAGGTGCAACACATGAGACTCCTATCCAAACTGCCAATGCCTTCAATTCCTTCTTCACAGAGGCTATCCAATCACTAGCTAGTCAGCTATCTCCTGACAGATCCAGTCTTCTTAACTCTTCTCCAAGCTCTCTTCCTACCTTCCAATTACAACCCACCTCAACTAAATTTATCTACAAACTCATTCTAAAAATTAAGCCTTGTACTCCTTCTGTCGACCAGATCCCAGCCGAATTCCTGCAAAAGGCAGCTGAAGAAGTAGCTTACCCTATATCCATCCTGATTAATAGAACCACTAATGAGGGAAGCATCCCTGACATATGGAAAATCTCACACATTATCCCCCTACATAAAGGTGGCAACTCTAATACTATCGACCCATAGCCCTACTATCCCCCTTAGCAAAAATAATGGAAAAATGCATTCACCATCAGCTTCTAAACCATTTAATTCAACATAACATACTAGCTGAAAGCCAACATGGCTTTAGGCCATTCCACAGTACTACTATTGCTCTCTTATCTTTTACTGATACTATTAACAGAAACCGCAATAACAATGTTCTCTCTTCCACTCTATTTACTGATCTCTCAAAAGCATTTGCTAGGGTGAACCACTCTTTACTTATAAATATTCTGAAATCACTCTCTCTTGATACTCTGACTGTACAATGGTTTAGTTCCTACCTCAGCAACAGGCAATAGGCTGTGCTCTGGGAGAATAAACTATCATCCCACCTGCCAGTCTTACTGGGTGTCCCTCTGGGCTCCATTCTAGGCCCTCTCTTATTCTTTATATTTATCAATGATCTCTACTTAGCTATTCCTCAAGCAACCTGTATACAATATGCAGATGATTCAACTTTAATCTGCACAGCTTAATCTTCATCTGAACTACAAGCCATAGCTCAGAAGATGTTTAACATAATAGAGACTTGGTTCTTAAAACATTGCCTCCTCTTAAACCCGCCCCCCCCCCCCAAAAAAAAAAAAAAAACAAAGCTCCTTCTCTTTACTTCTACCCATAAACCCATGCCTTTAGATTTCTCTGTTTTTCTAACAGTGGTACCCTCATATCCCCTGAGTCTACCACCAAACTACTAGGGATTACAATAGACAATAACCTTAACTTTGATACCCATATTAAAACACTATAAAAACATTCAACAGAAAAATGGGCTCCCTATACAGGATCAAATACTTTCTCACTTCAATAGCCAGAACTACTATTGCGCACTCCCAGCTAATCTCAACACTTCTCTATGCCTCACCAATATACACCAACCTATCAAACATAATCTTCTCAAACTAACTACCTCTTATAATAACATTGCCAGATTTGCAACTGGTAATCCCTTTAGAACTCATCACTGTCTGAATCTAAAACAGCTAGGATGGCTTGAACTGCAAAATCAGCTTAATTTTAACCAACTTACCATCGCCCATAAGATCCTCAACCAGCCTAACAACACTCCAATACTCTAAAACCTCAGAACGCCTTATAAAAATCTTAATATCTTACGCTCAGCTAATAAACTTCTACTTAGCACTAGTAAGTCTAACAACATGGCAGGTAACTCTCTTTTCTCAAACACAACTGGGAAAAAACTGGAACCTTCTACCTAGTGAACTTACTTCACTTCCTTCCCTATCCCACTTCAAACAAAAACTCAAAATATGCCTTAAAACACACTGTTTTTTCTCTTGCACCAACCCTGACTAACCTATCACCTCTGTTACTAATTTTTCTCTGAACTCCACTCTGACTTTTGTTCAATGTTTTTTAATGCAAGCGTTGCAGGAATTGTAAACCGGCATACAATTATGATCTACCTCACGCGGATATCTTGTTCTATATATTGTAAATATTCTTATGCAACCATTCTCAGGAATTGTAAACCTGGAAAAGTTCAATCTACCTCATGTAAATATCTTGTGCTATATTTTTGTAAATATTTTTCTGCAATGTACTGTAAAATGTTTTGAAACATCTGCTATGTTAACTTGATTGTAATGTTATATATACTGTTTTAAATTGTAACCTTATACATTTGGTATAATGTATCTGTCATGGAGCTTTTCTGGACTAGCCCGGTCAACAAATGTAAAATAAAAATAAAATAAATTAAATTCCCCCTACTGTGTTTACTGTGACTTATAAAATTTGGTTTAAGACTTAGAACCTAAAAAATACTACCACTATAAAAATAGTTTGCGTTTTATACTTCTTTCATAACCTCTATGGTTCCAGCGATATGAACATGTGTTTGAAATGGAAGGACATCATTTGTTTCTGTGAAAAGGCTTAGGCCCACCCATTGGAAGTTACAGTGCAAACTTCCTGAGCTCCATTGAAGTGAATGAGTTATACAAGAAGCACATATGTTAAAGGAAGACTGGGTGAATGATAGGGGAAATGGATAAAAGAATAATAGCATCAGGTAATAAAATGAACAGTAAGGGGGTTGCAATTTTAATCAAAAACTCATTCAAAGAGACAATTACACATCATGACTCTGGTATAAATGGAAGATGGTGCTATTTTTCAATTAAAAGGTCTAGTCTACTGAAACCACTTCTTTACTTGAGCCTGTATAGTCCATGTGTGAAATAATATTTTATCATGGAAACTGATAACATCCTACCTAGATTTAGATTTTTAAATTACTACTATATAATAGGAGGTAACTGGAGTACAGTAACTGACCCCATAAGAGATAGAACCAATAAAAGCAAAACTTATAACAGCCAGGCCTCCATAGCCATAAATAATCTACTAACAGATTTTAACTTATTTGACCTGCATGGCTACCAGAGTAATAACTCATCTACAATAAAATTCATATACTATTCCCAATGTTATAAATCGTGGTCTAGATTAGATTTCTTTCTGATATCAGAAATATTCCTAAAAGTGGAGATAAACTATTGCATAGAACCTATTATTTTTTTGACCACTCAAAGATTGCAATTAGTATAAAATGGCCTAGTAATCTAAGCCTAAAAACAAAGGTTATAAACTGGTCCCTAAACCTGAACTTACTACAGAAAAAGGATATAACACAGGAAATTAACAACATATTAGTTGAAGTCTATCATGACTTAATGCTGACAGATATTCCCTATGATATTCAATGGGCAGCAAGTAAAGTGATGATTATGGGAAATTTGATTAGAAAAGTGTCATACTATAAAAAGTATATAAAGAGAAAAAGATAAAACTAAAATAAAAAATAATCAAAATAGAAGAATCAATCCAAAAAAAGTACAAACTCTGTACTGGAAGTACAGATGAATAATTTACAAAAAGAATTATATACAGTGCATACAGTAAAAACAAAAATGAAAACTCCAGCAAAGCTAGAACTTCCACTGAGTGACTTCCCAAACCTCTTGTATCAGAGGCACATGGGATATATGCAAATGAACCTTATGAATATCAGGTGTTTCAGCTCATGGCAATTCAGAATGCCCATGACTTATTTTATCGTCTTAATGGACAATTTCAGGCCAATAAAGCCAAACCCCACTAGCTGTGGATATACATATTTCAGCCTTGTTATGACCTCATCAGCACAGCACAAGCAGAGTGTTTAAGAATTAGAAACACAGGGCTGTTATACCCAGCTGATGTCCATTATCATTAGGGTCACTGCAAAAATATCCCAAACAACAAACTAAACCAATGAGTGTGAAGGTCACTTAAAAACCAATCAGTAAAAACAAAATTGAAAACTCCAGCAAAGCTAGAACTTCCACTGAGTGACCTCCCAAACCTCTTGTATCAGAGGCACATGGAAAATATGCAAATGAATCATATGAACATCAAGAGTTTCAGCTCAATGGTAGTTCTGAATGGCCTGAAATTGTCCATTAAAACAATGAAACAAGTCATGGGCATTCAGAATTGCCATTGAGCTGCAACACCTGATGTTCATAAGGTTCATGTGCCTCTGATACAAGATGTTTGGGAGGTCACTCAGTGGAAGTCTGAGCTTTGCTGGAGTTTTCATTTTTGTTTTTACTGACTGTTTTTTAAGTGACCTTCTCACTCATTGTTTTATACAGTGCATACAGAAATATTCTCTTACACAGAAATGTAAACCTTACCAAGGTACTCAGAATGGGCACAAACTCATTTAAACTTAGCGGTGAGGATAATAAATGTTAACAATAGTGCCCCAACAATAACAGAAATTGAATACCAAGGGAACACATATAGTATAATACTAATCAAGAATTCTTAAAACTTTTGAAGATTTATATACAAAACTATATGGCAAACAAAAGCTAAAAACTGCTGAATTTGAGAGATATACTTTTCTAAAGAATCTAAGCTTCCCAAAGGTATATTCGATGCAGAAGGATCTACTAAAGTCACATTTCACACAACAAGAAATCTTTTCAGTAATAAGTAGTCTGAAAACAAGTGAAGCTCCTGGACCTGATGGTTATACTGCTGAGTTTTATAAATCCTTTGGACAAAAATATCAAAATTTCTACTGAAAATCAGTAGCTACATAACAGACTACGGCATTGCAGATCTGTATCTAAATAATCTTTATACCTAAAGGAAAATCAGATAACAAAACCCAGGAAATGACAGGCCAATTTTTCTCATAAATCTAGACATCAAATTTCTAGTTGCATTGCTTGCAAACAGACTGAAAAAAGTATTAGCAAACTTAGCATCACCTGGACAGTTGAGATCCATGAATGGTAGGCAGACATGTGATAACACACTAACCTTAGATAGAATGATCTTGCTATTAAAACAAAATAAAAACCCTATCTATGACCTTGCTTTAGATGCATGTAAAGCCTTTGACAAAGTGAACCTAAACTTTTTATTTTCTATACTGCTCTATTTTGATATACAACAAGAATTTACAAATATAATAAAACATGTTATATAATAGTACTTACACAACTCTATACATTAATAAAATAACTCAAATCCAATAAAAATCTTAAATGACACCAGATAAGAGTGTCTGCTATCTCCTTACCTCTTTAACTTATGAATGGAACCTCTATTTTCACTCTATTAATCCAAAGAACATACCATCATATTACTAATTTTTTTTTTTAAATAAAATTGCACTAACAGCCTTTGCTGATTATTTAAACTTATATTTCACACTCTTTAACACTGACTTGAGCAAAATTCTAGACTCAGTTAACAGCTTCTCAAAAGTTTCAAACTATGAAATTAATCCCACAAAATCTCTAATTTTCCCTATACATCCATTAGGTCATATGGAATCATATTTTCCTGATTTGGAAATAAAATTAAAATGCTCCTTAAAATACATAGGGATATCCTTTGAACATAACCCAAAAGTATTCATGCTGAATAATTTACTAGAGGTATGGGCAGACGTTGAACAGAATATCAAGAGATGGGGAAAAATGAAGCTATCCTTTCTTTCAAAAGCAATAATTATAAAAATGAATATTCTCTCAAGGTTATTTTTTCATCTCAATGCAAGTAATTTAATAGTTCAGAAAAAATTATTTAAAAAATAAATGTAGCTTAGCTAAGATTACTGGTACTCTAATGCTGTAAAAATCAGCTATTAAAAGTTAATATATCCTAAGGAAGAGAGGGGGTGGCTGGGACTACCTGATTTTAACTTATATTATGATATAATATGTTTAAACAGGATCATTCAAGTTGCTGAATATAATTCCAAGAGTAAAGAATAGTATCCACTATGGATTCAACTATGGTATGACTACGCCAAACAGTAAAATCAACACCAAAGCCTTTCCATTTATAAATCAGGAAACTCTAAAGGATAGCAGATTTCATATTTTGTTAAAACATAGAATAATAAGATTTCAAAAAATGATGGCAGCACTAAATTTAACAAATACTTACATCCTGTTATAATCAACACATATGAATCCGAACCTCAGATTAAATAACAAGATGAAAACCTTAGACAAATATCTGCTCATTAAGAAATGCAATGTTTGAGTTATTTACATACATAGGAAGAAATCTTTAGAGGACACAAGGAATGTCCTAAACCTTCCAAAAGGATTCATCATAATGCTAAGGCAAATTCGAGAACTGTGCACTTCAATAACAGGAGATCTTGAAATAAAGAATAAAGAAATAAATATGTGCTATTTATTATAGAAGTTATTAACTTTAAGGAAAAGAATGTTATCATATACATAAAGGTTTATAGTATCCCTTAGATATCAACCATCTGTTTTGTATTCAAAATACTGGGTTGAAAAGTTAGAAATCATTACTGTCTTTCTGTCTTTCGGCTAGGGGTCACCACAGTGGAAATCCGGTCCGCTAATGATTGGCTGTAGAGTTTTACGTCCTGGCTTGCCAGGCCTAACGCACAACCTTCAGCGAAGGAACACCCATTCACGCATGTTGACACACAGAAGACGGTCTAACTGAGAATCGAACTTGCAACGTCTAACTGTGAGGCGACAATGCTACAGCAGCACCACCACCGCAGTTGGCAAAAAATCTAAATCTATTGAAACAACATTAAAATCAATCCTTTTGAAGAAACTCATGTATGCTCAATAAATGATAACCAGCAATGCTTACTTTTCCCAGAAATACTCAACAATTTCAACTCAGAAGTTTCACCAAACTGTGTTGCTACTCACAAATAGCTGACCTATTCCACATCTTCTGGAGCTGAAAATGCACATATAAAGTATGGTGCTCAATGAGAGGCAGAATGGAGAAGACGGGATATCAAAAATCCACATTATCGGGGGACTTTGCAATTTTGCATATCACCTCTCAAAAGCTACCCAGACTTAATCTGCATATTATAATTACCATCTTCTCTCTAGTAAAATTGTACATTACCCGGAACTGGTTTGATTGAACGAAACTGTCATGGGAGAGCTTCAGAAGTATGGCAATAAAGTATATATCAGCACATACATCGATAACGAATAACCCAAAGTAAGCATTCCTATTTTCTAAAATACTGGAGTCTTCTCCTGAATCATATTTTAAAAGAATAGATAGAGAAGAAAAAAACAAATTATTGTGAATGTAAACTATAAAGGGCATAAGGCATATTCTTTCATGAGTCTTATCTAAACCTCTTATGTAGCAGATTTAAATATTATGCAAAATGTGACACAAATCTTAATCAGAAGTTGATTTTTTGTAGCACTTGTTTATATATTGCATATAGGGTGTTATTTTGTTGTAACACTGAAATATATATTGCACTAAGATATACCTAAATTTAACTATAGTTCCTCTACAATGTAACTGAATTGCGGCTTGTAAAATTACTGGAATTGAAATATGCAAACAATACAAGAGAAGAAGAAAAAATAAAAAATATTTGAAAAAAAAGAAATAAAAACTGATAATAATACGGTAAGACAGTTATTCTCATAAGTTGAACAGGCTGCAAGGTTGAATGTCTACAATATGTGATATTTCAATTGTCATTACTGTTATGAAGTACGTTGCAGACATACTCTTTTGTTTCATTCTGTTTTCATTGTCCTTTCAAATGTAAGTGTTTTAATAACTGTGTGATTGGTTAATGCTCACATCTATAGAGTCTTGGTGCAGATTGGCAAGTGTTTGAATCCAGCAACAGGTCTGGAATTATGAACATTTTCCCCTGGATTCACTAATCCTCCATGCAGGACTAATCTAGTCCTGCACAGAAGTGGCAGTTTAAGAGGAGGACGGCAGCATGTCATGCATATTAAGGAAGGCGTGCTGCCTGAACACCTAATGTTACACGGAGCGTGGACGAGTGCAGGGGACATGTCTGAGAGCAGAGCTCTCAGAATAAACATGCCCCTGCAAAGTAGAACAGAAGAATGTGTACATAAAAGAGCGAGACCGCTCATAAGTGTCCGCATATACCCACCAATAGTCCTCATGTGTTCAACAGTTACAGTACACTGAAGAAAAACATGAAGAAACCCTTGTAGTAATTCATTTAAAACTCCGAGTACAGCTAACCTGCACCCAGAGTAAGGATGAGTGCTGTAGAGGAGGTGCGGGTGGGGGAACTATGGGCAGGTAATTATGGGTCTAGGCATGCAGGTGTTTGCTGGAGTGGGTCTATATGGACAGCCCCAGGGATGTAAGCAATAGTGTTCATTGGGCAGAGGCTACGCCCAACGAGCAGCCACACCTGCTATGAGTCCCACTGCAGCACAGTCTATTTTACATGGCAAACAATGGAATAACCAGATGTAGATGTAAACATGTAGAGGTATGTGTGTGTATATCTACCCATAGCTACATGGAGATATACTTCTACCTCTCCATAGTACAAATGTATACATACATAGACAGAACATATATATGAATACTCACATATAGATATATACATATGCAGACACCCATACATCCATATGTTGTTTTATATATATATATATATATATATATATATATAGATAGATAGATATAGATAGATAGATATAGATATATATATGTATATATATATATATATATATATATATATATATATATATATATATGTATATATACACACACTATATATATATATATATTTATATATATATATATATATATATATATATATATATGCATACATATACACTATATATATATATATATATATATATATATGCATACATATACACTATACATATATAGTTAAGTATATATATATATATATACATATATATATATATATATATATATATATATATATATATATAAATATATATATATATGTGTGTGTGTGTGTGTGTGTAAATATACACATATATTTATATATATATATATATATATATATATATATATATATATATATATGTATCTATATATATATACATAGCTAGGATATGATACAGCAGTTAAGAATTATATATATTCATAGGCCATGCAAATAGGGGTGAGGGGTTCAATCAACAAATGTGTAACACGTAGCATCAACCCCGCTCCCAGCTAGACCGGTGAAACATACAAACACACAATAAAAGTAAACACACTACTGCTTCCTGGACTACAGGCAGGATATTACCAGTGGGAGAGACCTGCCAAGTTTAATCTTTAAACAAAGACATGAATGTCCTTTGTAGGACACCCCAAAAATCATAGAAGTATATCTCCAATGGCAGGCCATGCATGTTCTCGGTCTGCAAGGTAGGTGAAGCCTGATGATCCATGGGGTGAGACAACATACATGATGGGTCCTGAGAAGTGGGGAGTGAGTAGTGTGCACTGGTGTGGCCAGACCCGACCTGTATCTGGACTAAGGAAGAGTGCCAAAGAGGATGTGCAGTTTGGGAACTATGGGTATGAAATTTTAGGCCTAGTTGTGCAGGTGTTGGCTGGAGTGGTTCTATGTGGACTGCCCCAGGGATGTAAGTAATAGTGTGCATTAGGCAGAGCCAATGCCTATCAAGCAGCCACGCCTGGTACGAGTCCCACTGCAGCAAAGTCATGTTTACATGGCAAAGGATCATATAACCAGATGTGTTGTTGCATGCCCACTACATTGCACCAAAGAACACTTGGTTGCAACACCCCACTGTAGGCATGTAAGCCAGTCTAATTGGCATCACAAGGTATTATTGCTGTCCAGACCTCTCAACTGTCCCTGATATAGACTCCGATATTAGGTCTGTCCCACTTAATCCCCCTGAAAACTGGCGAGTGCTGAAGAAAAGGTGGTGAATTGCCCTTAATGAATAATGATAGTAATTCATAGTTATAGACATTTCTCATCGAAATCCTATATTAATCCACATTCTCTTATTCTGCAAATGTTTCAGGTTAATACTACAAATATTTAGAAAATGTCCCTGATTGTCTCTGATTATTTGAATTGTCCCTGATTCTGTTGAGGTTTTCCTCTGATCAGTGGAGTGCTATGTTGCTGTCCTCACCCCCACCCAGGGGTGTGATTGTCCAGACCTACCCCCAAATGCAGGGTATATACACAGCTGTTGCTGTAGAAGATATGGCCAGCTGTGGGCCTTTCCATCAGCCGTCCTGCACATCCCTGGACATGTCCCCTACTATCAGCCACTCTGTGTGGCCCAATAACACCACTTACCTATCGACCGCTGTTGCATTTGTAGTAATGTCCACAGTCACAAGTAGGTGACACCCTCCACACAACTTTATTGGCAGAATCTGGAACCCTCAATCCAGGTATTTTACTGCAGCTGTCCCAGACTACACATGTAAAAACCGGAAAACCCAACCACACTTGGATCAACACCTGGCGAAGTCCGCCACCCCACCAACACTCCAGACCCCTACACCAACTACTGACAGTGACACCTCCTGTCTTGCCTTGCATACATATCCCAACACCCTGCAAACCTGCACTACCGCTCCCCCACCAATCAGTTGAACGGCCTACTATACAGTTAAAATGTCCCCCCCTCCACCTACCTGCCTACACCTCCACTATTCACATATACTCTACAACATAGGTATGGCATATGTAAACCTAACCTGAATACCTGAGTGTAGACTAACCAGAAATGCTAAACCGGAATTCCACTTAACCTTACACTGACCTTTGTGAACAGTCATAACATACATGTACACCTGACTTAAGCATGCACAAAACCTACATGTACATGAAATAGTGCAGGGGTATGCGGCAGCAAGCGGGAGTACGCCTGTGTGGGCGGCGGTACACAGATTAAGCAAAGTAGAAGCAAACTGGTTTAAGAAACTGTAACCAGAGGTTAGCAGTGCTTATCATCACACAAACCCATGTGTCCTTCCCAGCAAAAAAACAAACTGCCTCTGCAAAGCTCGAACTCAGGACCCTATACAATATAGTTACAGTAGTCAACCACTAAACCATCATAGCAATACAGATGAATGAGGTATCAGCAAACTAATCCTCACCATAGGTAAATCAAAACAAAGATGTGAGCTGAATCTATGTACAGTGTGAAGTGGTCTAACTTGCTACATAACATAAATATGTCAACTGGAGTACTGCAGTAAGCACAGATGTGAGGTGTTATTGTAATAAAGTGTAGAAGTCCCCAGGTCCCTATACAGTGTATGTACACATGAATCACGGATACCAGACACATATAAAACCTGTAATGAAGAATAAATTACTGCCAGGAGGGAAAAATAGTGCAAATTAACTAGTAAGCACAGCTCAACTTAGTAAGAGTAAGCAATGTGTAGGGGACCTAATCCAATCTGCCTATCAGTATACCCCTATAAGCACTGCCAACCTTATGTAAGCAGGAGTGCCCAAAACTTACCCTCTTCAAACCCAGCCAATCATGGAAAAGTGCAGGGAACTGGCCATATAAAAACCACACAGGTGGGAATGCATTCCATAAATGGTTGTAGCTTCCTACTGCAGGCAGAATGACTGGTGTGGGTGAAGGCACTCATTTTAGAGTGCAGCGCTAGGGCAACCAAGTGTCAAAACTCATGGTATGGCCCTTGGTACAACACCATGAGGAGAGACCACTGCAGGGCTAGTACCAGGGCTCGCAGTATAAAATGGAGGCCTGGGACAGTCTTGCACGTGACCTCACCAGTGCCACAGGTATCCCCCGGGCTGGTGAGCAGATCAGGCACCACCATGCTAACCTGAAGTGGTGGAGGGGTATGTACTGGAACAGTGGATCCAGCAGTCTCGGCAGATGGCTAATGCCCCAGTATTGAGTAAGTACTCATTCCACTAAGTAGTTAAGAATTGCCTAGCTTGTGTATACTATGGATAGGTATGGCTAAATATCACTGTATACCTCCGATATCTGCAGATGAGCGGGATGTAAACCAGGTAGCCCATGATGCTAGGTTGCAAAGACTGCATCGCGAGGCAGGTTAGTATTTCTCTGCATGTACTGTCATAACAAATAAATATAAGAGCCTTAGAAAGTGTCGTACCAGTAGGAATAAATGTTTAATATTCTGTGAATAAAGGTATAACCCGTGGAGTGCTTCTGTGTACTCTTCTGTCATATGTTGAACCTTTGCATACTAGAAATAGTACTGTTGTATTAAGCAGTGTTACCTATGCTGTGGTATGCAGATAAAATGTGTATGAAGGTCTGAATAACAATGCTGGAAGTGCCAAGAGGTCAGTCATATTGTTCAAGTGAGGGACTGTGATGTTAATTATAATTTTGTTGTCAGACACAACAGGGGTTTGAATCTTGGGAGTGCTAGTAAGTTGTTTGCATAATCATACCCCAGAACTGTATGGATTTTGTTACAATGTTCAGATAGAAAGCTGTATGTATAATTACACCCAACAACTGTACAGAATTTGCTAGATTGTTCAGATAGACAGTTGTATGCATATTCATATCCCACAACTGTTCCAGTCTGTCCAGCATGTCCAGATAAATGACCCATATCACCAGACTGGTACCTTGTTCCCCTGAAAAACAGTGTGAGGAATAAAGAAATGTAGGCAGCTGTTAATGAGATATAACTGAAAGTCAAACATGTACATAGTCATAGAATGTATATGAAAACAAACCTGTCATTGTAGCACCTCACCCAAAGTGTATGACAGCAATACACAGCATATGTTGCTTTAGCACTTGCATCTTATCATGCCTGTATGTAAGACACAGGTCACATATATAATAATCTATAAACATACCAGTGTACAATATAAGGCCATTGAGAAGTGTAATAATACCTGTAAGGGAAAGATCACTGCAGTGACTAGGAATGTTGTGGAAACTACAAGGATATGTCAGTTGTTAATTGAAGTCTCTCTCACCCCTACCATATGTGTGATATAACCCAATAGCACTCCTCAACTAGTATGTGTACACTCCAAAAAATTGTTGGGACATATGTCTTAATGGTTTATACATATTCACATTTATTTCTATGCATGTGCCATGTTAAAATACACCCATATTGGTGGCCTGTTGCCATCAATGACACCTGCATGCACTTGTAATGGCCACTGTTGTTCCATATATGCATGTGTTTTGCTGTCTCTGCAACTGTGTTAAATCTGGTGTGTTGGGTTAATGGGAATACCTATGCATGCTGTAATAATTAATTATGAATGCTGTTGACTGTTACTAACCTATATCTGCCATGAACCAGAGACAACACAGCTCGTATGGGAAGGCCAGTCCCAGTGGACCCACCTGTCTCAACTCAGCTGGTCATGGCACCCAGTACCAGCACATCTGGGGTCCAGCCTGGGATCTCCTCCTTGGTGGGCCCTGCGCCACCTTTGGGAGGAACCACTGCAGGGGATGGGGCTCACCCCCCCTTGGAGCAGGTGCAGAGGGGAACCTATCACCTGTCAACAGGTCTGGGCCGTGGTGCATAGGGAGCTCGATCTGGAGTATCAAGAGCAGCTATGCCAGCTTGAGGGCCAAGTGGCGCTATTAGAGGGTGAGCCTGCCCCTCATACACAGCCCCCAGCACAGCCAACTTCAGGGCTGTGAAGGTGCAATGGTGACTGTCCATGGGTGGGGACCTCAGTCCTACTGTTTCCAGTTGGGGGCTCATGGGCTTGTGACTTCCAAACACCCCACCCCATCCAAGGTGTTTACCCCCCCACATGTGTCATATACTAGGCCTGTATGCATCTTATGTGTCTTGTCTGTTAACCTACCCAACCTCCCTCCCCAAATATACCTACTACCCTTCCTCAACATCCCAATCTCACCTGAAAAATAAAAAAGGTAATCTGTTCTCACAACAAAATCTCACCCCATACATAGCTGTCCATGTTGCACACGTGTCCAGTAAACACATGTAATCTGGTCTATTTGGCATCACAATGAATATATGTTGTCCTCACCCCTCCCCCAGGGGTTTGAAGGTCCAAATGTACCTGCAAATATAGTGTATATGCACAGCTGTTGCTGTAGAAGAAATGGGCAGCCATGGACCTTTCCTATACCCTTCCTGCACATGCCTAGCTATTTACCCTACTGTCTTTCCTTCTTTGTGCCCCATTTTTCACCACTGTCCTATCAAGCCCTTTTTCTTTTATTTTAAAGAAATTACCACAGAAGTAAGCGGCAGTCAGCACATTTAAGCAGCAGTAAGCAGGTTTGCGTGGGCTTGCATGGGGGTAAGCTATGCCTACACATGTTAAGAAATCAGAAGCTAAATGACTGTTTAAAACCATAAGCAGAGGTTAGCAATGCTTACCATTGCACAAACCCACGCAAACCTATATCTGCCATAAACCAGAGACAACACAGCTCGTATGGGAAGGCCAGTCCCAGTGGACCCACCTGTCTCAACTCAGCTGGTCATGGCACCCAGTACCAGCACATCTGGGGTCCAGCCTGGGATCTCCTCCTCGGTGGGCCCTGTGCCACCTTTGGGAGGAACCACTGCAGGGGATTGGGCTCACCCCCCCCTTGGAGCAGGCACAGAGGGGAACCTATCACCTGTCAACAAGTCTGGGCCGTGGTGCATAGGGAGCTCGATCTGGAGTATCGAGAGCAGCTACGCCAGCTTGAGGGCCAAGTGGCACTATTAGAGGGTGAGCCTGCCCCTCATACACAGCCCCCAGCACAGCCAACTTCAGGGCTGTGAAGGTGCAATGGTGACTGTCCGTGGGTGGGGACCTCAGTCCTACTGTTTCCAGTTGGGGGCTCATGGGCTTGTGACTTCCAAACACCCCACCCCATCCAAGGTGTTTACCCCCCCCACATGTGTCATATACTAGCCCTGTATGCATCTTATGTGTCTTGTCTGTTAACCTACCCAACCTCCCTCCCCAAATATACCTACTACCCCTCCTCAACATCTCACTCTCACCTGAAAAATAAAAAAGGTAATCTGTTCTCACAACAAAATCTCACCCCATACATAGCTGTCCATGTTGCACACGTGTCCACTAAACACATGTAATCTGGTCTATTTGGCATCACAATGAATATGTGTTGTCCTCACCCCCCCCCAGAGGTTTGAAGGTCCAAATGTACCTGCAAATATAGTGTATATGCACAGCTGTTGCTGTAGAAGAAATGGGCAGCTATGGACCTTTCCTATACCCTTCCTGCACATGCCTAGCTATTTACCCTACTGTCTTTCCTTCTTTGTGCCCCATTTTTCACCACTGTCCTATCAACCCCTTTTTCTTTTATTTTAAAGAAATTACCACAGAAGTAAGCGGCAGTCAGCACATTTAAGCAGCAGTAAGCAGGTTTGCGTGGGCTTGCATGGGGGTAAGCTATGTCTACACATGTTAAGAAATCAGAAGCTAAATGACTGTTTGAAACCATAAGCAGAGGTTAGCAATGCTTACCATTGCACAAACCTGCGCAAACCCATTGACAACTTCATAAAAGTGCCTTAATCCCTCTGTAGCCAACTTCCTTGTTCTGCCCAGCAACAAAATGAGCTGTCTCTCCAAGGCTAGAACTCAGGACCCTGCACTCCATACAAAACGTGATCTACCACTAAACCATGGCAGATATACATCACCTGATGTTTTGACAAACATATCATCCAGCACAAGCAGACAGCAGTACAGGAAATGTAGTAATATCATACCACACAAACACTTAATGCAATAATTCTGGACAAAGTGTGCCAAAATGTGGGTACAAGTAGGGATATATGTCAAATACTGCTCCAAGACACCTAAAATGTTGTTAGTCACACAGTGATATGTATTAGAACACATATCTTGAAGGAGTTGAAGTCTGAAACACAAAAGTGTTGGCATTAATTATTGACTACAGTCCTGTGATCACCCATGTCAATTGCCAAAAGAATGAGATACAGGCCAAAAATATGATTCAAACATGCATGGACATATGAACAGATATATATCTGGGAATGTAGACAGATAGACAGCTACATGTATGTGTATATATATATATATATATATATATATATATATATATATATATATATATATATATATATATATACACACACACACACACATATATATATATATATATATATATATATTTCTATAGATATGTACAAATATATATACAGATAGAACTGCGTATAGCATTACTACATGGGAACAAAATCCTGAACCACTCACTACAACATAACAGACCATATGTACTGTTAATGGGGGTGGGGGCTCAAATGAGGGATACCTGGTAATTAGTGCTTATGTTACCCCCCCTTCACAGCCCTAATGGATATGCTGTGCAATCCAATACATAGCACATGCAGTTTTTGGCTACAGGACCCTCCATGACACAGCCACAATACTTTCACAGTAAGCCAATTTACCTGTAAATGTCAGGGCAATATCTGTACGATAGCATGCAGAAAAGTCATTCTAACATAGGGAATGTACAATTTGGAAGGGGTACACATCACAGTGGTTCAGATATGTACACACATCTATACATTGACAAATATATTCAGGTATCTATATCTATCTCTCTCTCTCTATATATATATATATATATGCAATAAATATATATATATATATATATATATATATATATATATATATATATATACATATATATATATATATCGGGATATATAAATCAGGATATATATAGATATATGATATATACACACACACACATATATATATATATATATATATATATATATATATATATATATATATATATATATATAGGTACATACACATACACACAGACAAAAGGTATTAGTAGCCATACATATGTAAGAGTAGTGTGAAAGAACTGGGTTCAAAGTATATCCCTCAGCCATATGAAGTGTGTAGTGTGGCAACCATTCCCACAAATGAGAATACTTACATTTAACATATACCCACTCACAATTCAAAGGATATAACACAACACACAGATATGCATACACAGAAAACCTTTGTGTACTATACAATAATGTATGCCATTACGTACAGCACATAAAGTCTGACATATGTAATCAGTGATGAATGCAAGGCCCACACAAAACAGCAGATGCAAGCAATGTGGATATATAACATACTATGCTGTCCAGGCCAAGGCCTTCAATTAGTACAACAGTAGACAAAGGACTTGCCTTCAAGATAGGTAACAATCAACAATTACTGATGTATTCCAGCAGCCTCCAGTTGCACCCTGTAGTCAATCCCTAGGGGGGAATGGAATAGTTGTGGTAATGTCAATGTATCGGTCACATGTATGGACCCTGACCAACATATTTTGTGGGAGTCCACAGAATGATTAGGATGGTAGCAGGAATGCTAGCAGTAAATAATGACAGGCCATATATGTGGAGGTCAGAGGCAGGCACATAGGGACATACTTGCAATATTGCTGTTACACATCCTGGAAATTGCTAGTGTTACAGGATTTGTTGCAACATACCCTTATGCAGGAGTATGACATCAGAAACACAAATGGATGTACCTACGTACTGATAGCATGCAACAGACAGAGTGCAAGTGATATATCTAGGGCAAGACCTGTGTTGTGCACAGACCAAACCAACCAGACAATCCACTGGCCATCATGTGGATAGGCCCACAGTTGAGAGCTATGCAGACAGACTGCATTCCATCCTAAACAACTATGTACACACAAACACTGCAAGACCAGCAATATACAATGCACATAAGAACACTACTCACTCTGCCTGTAGGTCTGGAACCTCATACAAATGTGTAATTGGCATCTGTCTGCAATTTCTGCTGAAAGAGGTATTACAACCTGCTGTCTCTAACACTGCTGCCCACATACAGGAAGGATGTCCTCCATACTGGAAAGGTTATGGGACAAAGCCCACATGAGTCAGTATTTTATAGTACTGGGTTGCCATGACAGTGGTTATCTGAAGTACTACACAGCAGGCTGCATGCAATTAGCAACTGTTGCACACTGATTGGTGCAGAGCCCATCACCTGATCGTGTGTAACACTTACAAAAGCAATGCTGCAATCCATTCAAACCAGCTCAATCACTCTAGTGGAGAGAGAGAGAGAGAAAGAAAGAGAGAGAGGTACACACACACACACACACACACACACACACACACACACACACACACACACAGAAAAGAAAAAAAAAAGTAAACCTTAAACAACAACAAGCAGTCACAGCTGTCAGGAAAATAAAAAAATGACAGGTATGTAAAACATATATGTATGTAATTGAAAGTAGTATGTGGTATAGAATAATAGGAAATATGATGTGGAATGTTTATATGTGCCATCTGTAGTTGTCCCTGTAATGAAGTTCTGCTGAACAACTGCTCTGGACAATACTGTCTGTCCCTGTAGACAGTGGGACATACCCGCCAACTGTTTCATATCATCAAGGAATGACAAAGATTTAAGCCATAATATGTGTTTTTGGTATGTTAGTGTGGGCAATAGCTGCTGGTGGAAGTACTGCCATCATGATAGACACATGGGTGTCAGAGCACTCCACACACACAGGATAGTCATGTTAATGTCTAATGCAGCATGCACAAATGCCATAAGTGTATAATAGGCTTACCAGCAATCTCTCACCATATATACTACCCTAATGTTAGTCTCTGTTCATATGTGACCCCTGGCTATGTTGCAGTAAGGCAGAACAGTGCAGCTGTGAATGAAAGACAGTCACAGAATGTGGACCAGATGTCTGTATGCACCCCACATATAGATAAATATCTGTGTGATATATAATTAGACAGGTATGTCTACAGCTATACAGACAGTCATATAGATGTTGGTATATAAACACCCACAATATATATCTAAACACAAATATATATATATATATATATATATATATATATATATATATATATATATATATATATATATATATATATATATAGTGGCACTGACAATGGCATGCAGGTGAAATAGTGTGTAACAGGCCAGCAAAGATATTGTCCCCACAGGGAGCATAGCTACAAACACATAGCACAAAGCATGGCACAAACACATAGCACAAAGCTTGGTACAATACAACATATGTCCCAATGGTAGGTAAGAAGCCAACAAACCAATTGGATTCTCTGAACGGTTTGTTGCAGATGATATGGTGGGGGGAGACAAAGATGTGTATTAAGAACTATGATAACCCTGCTGTTTGACTTGTACTGACCTGTTTCCATCTTTTTGTTTTCCAGGGAGGATGCACCACATCCGTTTGCCAGCCTACAGTGCTGCCGAGACAGAGGTCATCATTTCACATTTGATACAGCACTATGAACAGCTGTTCGGATGGACTGCCCATGATCAGCAGGAGAGGACCACCCTGTGGAACGAAAGAGTCCACAGGGTCAATGATGTCAGACTGCATAACTGGAGCTATGATCAGGTCCGGCATCATTGCAGTGACCTGCTTTGCCATGTACATCGGCATGCAGCTGCTGTATGGGGAGACCAACTCACAACAGGGGGGAGCAAGCCATCCATCCACCCCTCACCCATGTGGAGGAGCTACTCAGGAGCCTTGTGGCACCTGCCCACATGCAGCACCAACAACTGGCAGGCTGCATTTTGGAGGTGGGTGCCACCGACACACTGTCTGAGGAGCGTGCAGGTAAGGCCACAGGACACATCAGTACCCCACTTGTCTGTATGCATCTGCATCTGTACAGGTACATCATGCAAATCTGAGATGTCATATACATAGTCTGTTGCTGTGTAGTAGTAATAAACAGATGTGCATAAGATGTAGTACTGTGGACCCCTACTGTAGATGTAACGTAATGCTGCACTCACCCTTTATGAATGCCACAGCTGTGGCCACTGACAACAACTTTCTCACACTCGTATGTAGGTTCCTCCAGGATACCACCACAGCAGCAGCCTGTAGCCAGTGAGTATGGTTCATGTTCATGCATGACAAGACACTGTGCATGTAATGGCTATGGGATATTCCATGCACACATCTAACACACCTACCCATACTGCATGCTGTACATGTTCACGTTTTATTGTTGTGAAAATGCACTGCATCATAGTAGTGAACATGCTGGGGTATTGGAAAGGTACAAGAGACATATGCAAGATAAATAACATCCTGTCATTGTGCAATGTGTCCACAGGGATGGGAAGTATATCAGGACACACAGCCTACAGTAGGGACATGTGTGAAACAACACCCTCACGGCTGTAACTGCACACAATCAGGTTATGTAACTGTGGCAGATGTAACCCTGACCCCACAGCAATAGTAACAGCAGTGTGTGCACTCCAAGGGATGTGAACATGAGTAGACCTTGCAACCATTCAGAGTTCTGGGACATGTGTAGGGCACCTGCCACAGCCATGGTAAGGTCTGGTGGGTGTCAGTGTAATAGGTCTGTACTGATCATGCATGCACTGCTGATGTTGTGATCTGTAAAGCAGACATCAGGCATTCACAGATTATATCCATTCACATATCATCCCAGGTATGAGGTGCTGTAACACATAGGGGCTGTGAGCATTGGAGCTGACATAACAGACACAGTACTACATAAAAAGCAATGGTTTGTACACCTGTGTGGTATGGTGCACAGTACAAGGCAGGGTGCAGAAGAGGTCGACAGTAACACTTTGTACATGGGTGCGGTGTTAACAAGGGGAAGGGCCATCACCTACCAACACAGCCTATGCATCATACACATGTATACTGCCACTGTCATGAGGTCACTATAGTTGCATTGCATGCTGTTGAGCACCAGATGTAATGCATGCTGACAGAAGGGTAATGGGAGGACTGTGTGTACAAAAGGTGTGCAACCCCACATGTAGGTGTGTGTGTGTGGGGGGTGTTAAATGTGTGTGTAAGTGCAATCTGGTGGAGTGTGGTTGATACATGTCTGATGTGTGTGTACATGTGTGTCTGTTTGTGTGGGTGTCCATGAATGCACAGGCGATAGTGGGATTGATCACATGGCAGTACTTCTCCTTGGGATTGTGCTGTAAATGTAGTGACACATGAGACACCAGGACAGCCTGTCCAATATGTGAACACAGGACAGCTGATAGCATAACAAGGCCTGTAGCACAGAACATGCATTGGGAGGGGAAGTACATACTAGGTATACACATCATAATGCCAGCAGCAGATAGATAACCCGCTACCCACGTATGCAGCACTACTAATGCAATGGGGTATTACCAGACCACATCAGTGAGTGTATCTAGGATTTACTGTTGTCCGCATGACAGGTTGATTGTGCAGCAGATGTGGCATGGACTGATCAAGACTGTAGTATGAGGCTCTGGTGTGTGACATATGTAGTGAATGTAGCAGCCTCAACCATATAGGGGCCATGTTCACCATGACTGGACATACACAGGGTATTACCGGATGACAGCAGTGAGGCCATGTACAATCTACTCCACCAAAGTCAGGGAGGTGATGGAGTAACAAGTCATGTGTTGTGATCACACGTGTAGGCATGGAGAGGTATGATATGTTAACGGGTAGTAGTAATAAGTGTATGTTAGCAAGTATCATGCAGGATGGGGAATATCTGTAACTGAATGTGGGACTGTCTGTAAACCCAGGGCAAGGGAGATAGTTCATAGGTTCATAGGTTCATAGGTTGGTACTAGGCTATCGGCCCTAGGGCATATGCAAGCCTAGCCATAACAATTCCCTGGATATTTCTTCCCACAATATTTACTTCTCTGGACCCCTGTCTAGCAGGGCAACTGACATAATCCCTGGGGTGAATTTCCTATCTCCCATCCAATCATCAAGGTTCCTTTTGAAGAGGGCCAATGAGGCGCTCTGCTTCACAAGTATGGGCAGTCTATTCCAGAGTATGGGGAGTCGCTGGGTCAGGAATCTATCCCTCCCACATGTTTTGTTCATTGTGATGACAAGGTTTAGATCCCTGGAGCATGTGGCTCTGAGGGATTGGGATTTCTTTAAGTGGAGCATGTCCAACAGCTCAGGGTTTGACATGGCCTTGTATGTTAAGCAGAGATCACCTCTGCATTGATGATCTGCCACAGAGTATAGCTGGAGTTTTTTAGATGGTCAGCATATGGCATCTGCTTTAGGCCTGTGATTCTTTTAGTGAGGTATTTCTGTGGCCTTTCCAGCTGTTGCAGATGTCTTGTGAGGTACATACCAAATGGGGCTTTATACTCTATAATGGGTCTAATGAGGAATGAGTAGAGTGGGACAATGACCTCTTTTTTTCTGGATGAAAAGCCCTTAGTGATGAGTTGCACCATATAGAAGGATTTCCTGACTGTTGTGGTGATGTGGTTATCGAAAGTGAGACCACTGTCCACCTGTGTCCCTAAGTCCCTCATCACACTTTTGATGTTTAGTGTCCTGCCACCTATGTGGGAATTCATGGGTACATGTTTTTTTCCAAAGGGGATAACTATACATTTCTTGGCATTAAACTTGAGCCCATGGCTCTGGCTCCAGGCATCTGTCTCTGTAAGACCCTTTTGTAGAATATCCACATCATTTGGGGATTCAGTAATGGCTCCCTGTTTGCAGTCATCTGCAAACTTTGTTAGCCAGAGGCCCTTAGTGTTGGCCTGTACTTCAGAGAAGTAGATGCCAAACAAGAGTGGTCCCAGGACTGAACCCTGAGGTACTCCACTTCTCACTTGTCTGGAGCTGGATTTGGAGTCGGCTACTTTTACAGTCTGGGTTCTGTCAGTAAGCCAGTTGGCAATCCATTGAGTGATGTAGGGATTTATGCCCAGTTTAGTAAGTTTATCTATGATTCCGGAGTGTGGGATGGTGTCAAAGGCATTGGTAAGGTCCAGATATGCTGTGTGGAGTACCTTACCCTTGTCCACAGCTCTGGAGACTGATTCGAAGAAGTCAATCAGATTCAGGAGACACGATCGGCCCTTCACAAACCCAAACTGGGTGGGGTCCAGTGTTTGAAGGTTGCCAATGTCTTTGTTTATAAGTTCCATGATAATGCGTTCCATGCCCTTGCAGATCAGGCTTGACAGACTGATGGAACGGTAGTTCCTGGGATGCAAGGCGGATCCTTCCTGTAGGAGTGGGCACAAAGCCAGAGGTGAGGCTATGGTTAAACATGACATTTAGGTGAGGTGCCTGTTCATTTTGTAGTTCATGTAGTACACAGCCCAGGATGTCATCTGGTCCCATGGATGCTGTATTCTTAGCTTTGGAGAGTGCGGTTTCTACCTGTGTGGCCGTGATTACCAGAATTTGGCAATCTTTTGGTATTGAGATGGGTCCTTTAGGGGGTGAGAGGGGGGTGAAGCTGGCACTAAATCAATCTGCCAGGATATTGGCAATATCCTTGGGATCAGTATATTTAATGCCATTCTGTTGTAGCTCAGAGCAGATCTGAGCATTGACATTTAGATTCTTGACATAACCGTAGAATGCCTTATGGTTGTCTTTGGAATCTTTGGCAATTTTATTTTTGTAACTAGCTTTTGAGGATTTTATGAGGGATCTCAGCTTCTTACTGAGGCTGGTGAGGGAGTTTTTTGCATCCTGGGATTTTCTGCTTTTCTGCAACAGTTTCTTCCTTCTTCCTTCTTTTGTATAGTTTGTTTATAGCAGGGGACCACCAGATTGGCTTCCTTTTTTTGGAGAAGAGCATCTTAGTTCTATTTGGGATGGCACGATTCATGCATGAGTGGATGTGCTCGTACAGTGCCTTAGTGTAGGATTCTGTAGTCGAACTTCCAGATCCCATCTGTGTGGGTGTCATGACGTTTGTCACTTCTGACTTCAGTAGCATGAAGTTGGCTTTGGAGAAGTTTTTTAAGGAGGTTTCCTTACTGGGGGGTGGGAGTGGGATGTGGATGTCAAGGGTGATTTGCTTATGGTCAGACCTGACCAATGAGGGGGTGACCACTGGTATGGAGCATCTATCTCCCATGTCGGTAATGACCAGGTCTAGGATATTGGAGCCCCTGCTAGGACAGTGGATTAGTTGATCCAGGGCATTGGAATTTTTGAATTCCAGGAACCATTGAGGAAAAAGAGTTGGTACCTGAGTAGTTTTCCCATTTAATGGCAGGATAGTTGAAATCACCCAGTATTAGGGTATTTGGTTGTATCTTAATATTTTCCAGTATGTTTAGAAAGATGTAGTGAGAATCTTGGGGCATGGTGGGGGATCTGTAGCAAGCTACAATTTGGATTGCAGTCTTACCTAGTGTTAGTTGCACCTGGAGAATTTTAGATGCATTGTGTTGGGCAACTAGAGTGGAGGTGTGAATATCCTTGGTGAATATGGACACTCCCCCACCTTTAGTGTTTCGGTCTTGGTTTTGTGGCCAAAAAGTGTGGTAAGAATTGTAGCCTGGTATTGCAGGGGTGCTCTCTGGAGCCTTGAACCAGGTCTCAGTTACTGCACAGATATCGATGTTCTCCATTTTTAGGAGTGCCTCGACAGAGTGCATTTTGAGGTTTAGACTTCTAGCATTGAGTAGCATTATCTTCAGATTTTGCATGCTTGTATCTGTTACGGTGGTGGTTTTATCCTTTAAACCTTGCCTAAAAAAAGGCACTAAAGGGGTGGCAAGAGCTTTGGCCAGTAACCTGAATCCCAGGGGTGATAGGTGCAGACCATCTCTGGCAAAGCATTGTGGTTTGTCGATCATGTCTTCCCAGGCAGACAAATACTGGATCCCCTTTGAATGACACAAGAAGCTTAGCCAATTGTTGAAGTCAATCATTTTGCCCTTATACTGTGGTATCATTCTGGGAGAAGGCAGGATGCTACTCAGGGCTAGGGTCATACCTGCCTGGGTCACATGATCCAAGAGCTCTTCCATGCCGCTTTTCATGTAGTCCAGGGAGGTACGTCTCAAGTCATTCACTTGGAGGACTTTCAGTGTTTGTGGGTGTGCTGCAGCGTGTGCAGTGTGTGTGTGTGTGTGTGTGTGTGTGTGTATGTGTGTGTGTGTGTGTGTGTGTGTGTGTGTGTGTGTATGTGTGTGTTTGTGTGTGTGTGTGTCTGTATCTGTGTGTGTGTGACTGTGGGACTGTGTATGTGTGTGACTGTGTGTGTGTGACTGTGTGTAACAGTGACTGTGTGAGAGTGACTGTGATTGTGTGTGTGTGTGTGTGTGTGTGTGTGTGTGTGTGTGTGTGTGTGTGTGTGTGTGTGTGTGTAAATGTGCTTACTGTTATGCAATGCTGTACAGGTCTTAAAGTATGTGTTTGTTTTCCCCACAGGTGGCGAGGTGAGTCAGGGTCCCCCCTGCATGCAAACTGAGGTAGGTGTCCATACAGACACTGATGATGGTAGTACTACTGAGGTACAGCTGGGGTTGTCAGAGGCTGACACTGCATCTACATGTGTCATCACCCTCCTAGCCACCCCAAGCCAGCACACAGTTACAGTGCCCCTACAAACCCCATCACATGTGGCCAGAGTAGAGGGACAGTTGGTTGGTGCCAGTAATCAGGAAAGTATGGTGTCCATGCCAACTGTGTCAGGTCACAGTCAGCATAGCCAGTTGTCTGTCAGGCCACCACATCGGCAGATGTACCATGGTGCTTGTGGGAGGGCCGCTGGTCATCATGCCCCTGGCCGAGGTGCCACAAGTGGTACCACCAGGAACATGTTACAGGCTGTAATGTAGGCACAGGCATGCATGGACATGCACACCAGACAGGGCCTGAGATTGCAGAGGGTTGCTTTCTCATCTGTAAGTGGCTTCCTCCATGACATTGCTGGTGCTCTCTGTGAACATACCGAAGTCATGGATAGATGGTGGGGTGAGATGG